>NW_028139258.1:87101-119945 GCF_965202585.1 Thalia democratica
AAATGTCAATGTAAAATTTCAGAAAAAAAACTATATAAGAAAATTTCAAGTAATGATTATTGCTTTGGGTGCTGTATTATTCTAAACGTACTTGTTTTACTTACGCTAATTACACTGACATATAATATAGAAGTTAAATGCCTGTCTGATTTATCTTACTTTAATTTTCATTGTTTAAAGTGAAATTATTAAAACAATTTAAAATAATTAGGATCATTTAACAGTTTAAATTAATTACACTTTTGTTTTAGGCATTTCATTAAACTTGAATCTATGTTTGTAAGGTTTAGCGAAAGAAGATTATGTAGTATTAAGTAAGAAAAAAAAGACTGAAATTCTTAATTCGAATTGCTTGTAAAACTAGCAAACAAAATGATTTTTTTTGTTTTTTTTGATAATTTCTACCCAAAAAACGGTTTTATATACTAAACTCATTAAAACTTTACCGTTCGATCAGAAAAATGCTTTGGTTAAATCAAAAAAAAAACATAACAACTAAGATAACTTAAAAGTAAATTAAGATCACTCAAGTATGATTTGTTTCTTGATAATTAACGATTTAAAAATAGTTAACAAAATTACCAGTTTGAAAACTAGTTTCAAATTCAGCAATTTTGATTTGAAAATTTAAATGATTTATTGTACCAACTTAGTTTGTAATTGTTATAGCTAGTTTATCGGCTAACTATGTAAATACAATTATTACGTCATCATGTGTTTCACAATCATTATACTTAATAATTTTTATTTGAGTGTTGCCTTTATAATAGTCTTTGTTATAATTATTTTAACTCAAAAAATCTACAAGTACTTTTTTAACAATAATGTTGTTTTTTGTGGTTTTTATAAAACAACTAGACTTAAGCTAAAACGTTTTTTGTAGGAAATATATTTCTATAAAAAATTTATGAAATGCAACAAACCAGGACAAGTTTTATAAACTTTATTTTTTTGTAAAGATCAAAAAACTATAGCTGATTAAATGTGTTCTATATCAAAACAAATCCTTTTTTTCAAGTCTAAATATTTAACAGCAAGTAATTTTTAAACTCTAGATAGTAGAAAAATTAATTAGAGTTATTGTAAAAAAATAGTTTAAAACCCAAATATCAAATAAAAATCTAAAAAAGAAAAGTTATCATCGATACTTTATTTTAATATCAAGACATGCTTATGTTTGGACAAAATTAAATAAACATTTGCAGAAAGAAAGTTTTTAATTTACACAAATATAAAACGGAAGTTTTTTTCATCTAATACTGCGACCTTAACTGTAAAAAACAAACATTTATTTGATTTAACACTAATGCTTAACCGAAATAATTAATTGTGTCTTACTTCACTATTTAATTCAAAATTATTTAAACATATCTTGTTTTAGTTTAATTCGAACAATTTTATATTTACAACGTTAATTTTACCAGTTTTACAACCATTTTTTATTACTTTAATCAAGAAACAAATCGAATAAATGTATTAAGGTTGTTTTGAATTTGCTTATCTTTTTATTTTGAAATTGTGCAAATACAAATGTTACGTCAATGTTTGTTTCACAAGAATTATAAATTTGTTTCATTTTAAAGTTATTTTGTTAAATAGTTTAAGTCGTTTTTATTATTTTTAATAACTTACTTATTTAAGAATTTTTAAAATTTCAAAAATGCAAATAAATTTGTTTAGATTTAATACTTTTAAACTAACAGTTAATACAAAAAACGCTTTTGCTAATTAGTTTAAGATACAATACAAAAAAGGTGTAAATATATGTTGTGTTTACAACAACTGTTTCCATAGACAAATATTAATCTTTTTAAGTTGATAAAAACAATAATATTAAAGAACTTAATGGTAAAAATCACAAAAATAATACATGCTTAAAAAAAGGTGAAGTTTTAATAATGTCAATAAATAACTGCTTACTTATTTAACTAAATTTAACCAATTAAACATATAAAAGTATGAAATCTTTATTTTCTAAAATTGAATAAACTTAAAATTTTTTCAATTTTTAAACTATATTCAAGAACAAAACTATACTTATCATACTACATATAAATTTAAAAATGCCAAACACAAAGACAAACAAAACTTATAGAAACAACCAGGAAAATGGTTTATAATAAATATAGAGAAGAAAAACTTGTTTGGTCTTATTGTTACTTTTATTTTTCTGATAGTCAAAATAATTTAATTTTATGTTTGCAGCTAACAAAATAGACATTAAGAATTTTTAAGTAATGTTAAAAAAATAATTCATATCTCGATAACCGAAAGATTCCATTGTACACCAAGTCCTTAGGCTAAATATTTTGTGCGCTTTTTTGTTGTTTAATAAAAAATATTTACACAAAGATATTTCTTATATATATTCTTTTTTTATTTATTTATATCGTTACAAAATATAACTTAATACTATTTTTGATACTAAAATACGAAATGTACTGTACTTAGTTCAACAGTAAATATTCTGTTTTTTACACATAACTTCTATTATTCATAAACTATAGAAACCTTCTAATAAAAGGTTTAATGCAAAACTAGAACTATAAAAGATTTAGGGTTTAACTATCATTCATTAAGTAATAACATTACGAAACTTATTTTATAGCCAATGAAAAGCTATTAGTACATTATTATATTTCACTAGCCGTGTAGATATGTGTTCAAATAGATCAATTAAGTATTAGAGTTTATCGATAAGTTTTACTAATTTAAAAACAATAAGATTTTAAACAATAAAAGCTGTTCTTATATAATAAGTAAACTTACATTTGAAAATTTAGTACGATTATTTACAATAACAAAATTCAATTTACCTTACACTTTACAAACTAGTTATTCTTCATAGTATTACATTACACTAATTCTTAATACTATTCAGTTATACTTGTAAAGTTAATTTACAACTTAGGTTTAATTTTTAGTTTATTCTTTTAATACTTAATTGATTATAGTATGTTTAATATCTGTCTATATAATAGTAATAACTTCTACTAAATTCATACAATAATCAAAGTTTTATTTAAAAAATTTATAAATTATACTATTTTAGTCATTTTTTTTTTAAATAAATTTTAAAAAATTTCAAGCTACACAACACAAATGAAACTTAAAAAAAAAAAATTCAAACAGCTTGGTAAACGCGTATTTTAAAGTGCATTGTGACGTAAGAAGTAAAATTGTTTAAATTCCAAGAACCGTGTAAAATAAATCAGACAATTTTATATCAAACTTGTTTACTAACAATGTGGTATGGAATTAGACTATATTTCAAAGCTGTAACTTTTACAGCTGTATATACAATAAATCATAAAATTATTAGTTTTAACTGTATTTTATATGTAGCTCATCGTTTTCATTACCAAGCAAAGTCCAAAGAATTGTGTTCTTGTTAACTTCAAAGCTGTTTTAAACATAGCTATAAACTGTATCATGTATCATTTGAGTTTAAATAAAATCATACATGTGACATTTAAAAATAAACGTGTATATGTTAATTTCACAGCTGTATTTACCACAAGTATGCAAATTAATCATAAATTTATTAAGTTTTATGAAAATATATAGTTAGCATGTAATACAAAATTCTAAATGGTAGTTGTAAGTGAACCTTTAGATCGAATTGTTTTTTACCTCGGCTCTACATTATAAAACTAATCATGTAACATTTAATTATATTTTCGATATTGTTTGAAACTAGTTAATTTTATATATTATAATATTGTATGTAAGATAGATAAAGCAAAATAAAATCTAATTTAGTTAGTATTGTATGTAAAAACAATATATTACAAACGTAAAATGTTTTTTTACTATTTATGCGTTTTAAAGTGTTTCAATGTGGAAATAGCTTTAGTTGCTGTAAACAATTGACTAAAGTTTAAAGCTGTTTAAAAATCAGCAATTAAAGAAGTATTTTAACATGGCTATTGATTTATCAGCTGGAAACAGTTAAAATATTGCGTTGAAACAGAAAAAGCTAGTTTTTATGTAAGTAATCATAAAATATGATGTTTAAACCTTTTTTGAACTGTTTGCTATGTGATTTTATTAATTACAATAGTGAATAAAACTTTTTGCTTAAGTTTTATTTTTAAAAGTTTTATTTTAGTTCAAACATTAATGCTTTACATTTAGAATTTACACTTAGATAAAATTAAACACTTTACTAGTAGAATGCCAATAATTCAATTGTTTTTATATATTTAAATTATACTTATTTATTTTTTTATTACATATTTTATTTCTAAACTCTTTGTATTACATTTTTAACTCACTTCTTATGAGTCATGTTAGATATGGATTACTTTGTTGGGGTAGAGCAAGCAGAACCAAAATTTCTGAGATCAATAAACTTGTAAATAGAGCTGTAAGGTGCATACATTTTAAAAGTTGGAAGGAAAATATTAGTAGTATAAAAATATCGAAAAAAATTTTAGATGTTGAAAACATGTTTCGGTATGAGTTAGGAGTCTTTATGTACAAATTCAAAAAAAGTATGTTGCCTGTTAATTTCAATCCTTACTTTACAAGTATAAACAAGATTCACAACCATTCAACAAGATTTTCAGAGACAAATTACTTTTTTCCTCGAGTAAATAGTCTTTACGGTTCTAAGTCCTTGTCATATCTTGGATGTCAGATATGGGAGGAAATTCCAAAAAGCTTAAAAGAACAAAACTATCTTATAGCATTTCAATCTGGACTGAAAAATGTATTGCTCAGAAATCAATCAGACAAAAGTCAATCTTAATTTTCAGTTTTAAATAGTATCTCATAAAATGATTTCTTAGTTATTAGGTTTTACTCTCTATTTATTTTTTATTTTTTTGAAAAAATCAATGGCAGCTGTGTTGGCTGGGTATGAGCAGAGTTGATTTGGTCTTGGGTATAGTTTTTGAACAAGCAGTTTTTATTTACTAACTTAATTTTTTTTTATGTGAGTTTATAATTAAGAACTATTATTTTTTTATTTAGTTATTATTATTGTTTTAAATTTTTAAAAATAATTGTTGAGTTTGTTTTAGAGTAACAGGGTTTTTGAACAGGTATAGTTGAAACTTACCTTGTTTATTTTTATTTCTAAGTGAGATTTAAATTAATTTTTTTTTACTTATGTAGTTGTTAAGTCTTTTTTCTTATTTTTGTTTTCTTTTTTAAACACATTTAGTTTTAGAAAAAGAAAATATGTTAGTTATAGCATTTTCACAACTTCTCCCTTTTGTTCTATTATTGACCTTTTTTTTGCATTTTTCAGGGTTGCTCTTGTAGAGAGGGCAACAAGAAAAATGTGAACGTACATGATCATAAAAATTGAAATCTTTGGGAGGAGACGGTGTGGTGCCCATGGTAGACTATGATTTTCATGGTTAATATTGGCAGTAATGGGTTTAAAAAAGAGTGCATACCATTTTTTTTCCTTTAAGAATTAATTTCTTTAATTAGTTTAAGTTAAAAAAAAATCATATTTAACTTTAAATTAGATTTTATCAAAGTTTTAAATAAAACTTATCAAAGTTATTTATACATATATGGTGTGAGGCTCGATGACCGAAAGGTCTTTCTCCACACCAATCCATTGACCATAGTTGTGAGCGTTCACTTTTTTCTTTCTATTTATTATAAATAAAAGTTGTTACTTGCTAAAGCTAATGTTTAGATTAAAAGTACAACAACAGAATTGTAGCACAAATACTAACTGTAGTGAAAATTTACGATTAGTTTCATTTAAATTTTTTTTACTCATGATAATTTATTTTTATCTTAAACTAAGTACTATTGTAGTTTAACTTATTTTTAATGTAAGGAAACAATTTTTTTTAAGAATAAAGAAGTGTAATGTTATATAATAGTTTAAAAAATGTAAAAAGCAAATATTAAGAAGCTGAAAATCCTAGAAAATAAAACAATTTAAAGTAATGTGTATATCAAATAGTTTAACTTAACCGGCAAAATCATAATAAAAAATTTAGTAAAATAATATTTTTTTATTTCTACATAGTAAAAAAGATAACTTTGAAAAGTTTTGAAACAAACAAGTCAAACCAAAAAAAAATGCTAAAATTCTTTAAATGAATGAATCAAAAATAAGTAGATCAAATTTTTTCTACATTTTTCATAATCAAACATTTCAGACAACGATTTTATAAACAAAGCATTTTCATAATTTACAGTTCGATTAGACACATTTTTTAGTTAAATTTTATAAAAATAAAATGATAAAGATAAATTTAATATATTTGGATTTTACATAATCTACATAAACAATATTACCAGTTTAACAACTGGTTTAAAATTAGGAAATTACGATTTAAAAATTGAAATGATTAATTGTATTGTAATTGTTTGTAATTTGTATAACTAGTTTATCCGGAAACTATGTCAATAAAATTATTACGTTATTACCTGTTTCAAAAATATTATAACTGTTTAATTTTGACTGATGTTTTGCCAAAAGTCCTTTTGTTCTTAATATGTGTTTAAGTTATTCCATTACTTTAAATTTATAAACTAAGTTAGTTTAAAACTGGCTAAGACAAACATCTATCTGATTTAAACTTATGCTTTAACCAAAATAAACATATCATGGTTTATTTAAAATTCAATAACTTTATTCTTAATTTATATACTATAACTATTTAGTTTTAATTTATATTAATCCTGTTTAGTTTTGTTTAAGCATGACAACTTCAAACATTTTTATAATTAGTCTTCCTAATCATGTAAAAACTAAATGACTTAACAGTACGTTAGGACAGAACGTTATGATGATTGAAAACGTTGTAACGTGTAGCTTTGCTTTTAATAGAAAATTTCACACAAACATTGAAAACTATAATGAAGTTTAGTAAATTTTCGGATTTTTCTAAGTTTTGATCTTGAACTTCCTATCATATATATTCTATCAATATTATTATGTATTTGTTTTGTAAACGTTTATACCACAGTATATAAAAAAAAATAAAGATAAATAACTTTTTGTGAAATATAACTTTTTGTTTTAGTTGTAAAGTTATGATTAGAAAATTATTTATTCAAACTTTGTATGAGCAATTAATATTGGTCTTAATAAATATTACTTTGATACATAAAAAAATCTACATACAACTCAAAAGACTTGAAATAAAAATTTAATAACATGCAGTAGAAAATAACATGCATCGAAAGTAAAAACCGATAAAACCGATGAAAAATAGAATAATATTTACTGCATTAAATGCAGTTATAAAATTCATCTACACACATGTTGCTCTTTTAGGATACATATTAAATATTTACTTGATTATATCTTAAACAAGCTGAAGGTTTATCAACGACTTGAGTTGTTAGATCATTATAGTTTTCAAAGAGCAGTGTAAGTGCTAAAAGATTTGATTATATTGTGAAATGCTACTTAGTCTTTTAGTTTATTTTTCCTTGGTTTTATTTGATGAATACTTTTGTTTTAATTCGTGCAATAGTACTAGTATTTATTATTTAGAATAAATAAAGCAAGAAGTTTTAAGTAATTAAGAACTTTAAATCCATAAAGAAAATTACTATTTTTACATTTAGTTTAAATTTAGTTAAATATTTAAACATAAAAAGATAACTAAAGAATATTTTGTTTTGATATAATTAACAACTTTGAATACAGTCAACGAATTAAGCGTTTTACAACAGGTTTAAAATTATGAAGTTAAATCGATAGGAAAAGGTAACTTAAATATATTTTGGTTTTACACAATTATGAAGTTTATAAAAAATAAACAATATTACCAGTTTCAAAACCAGTTTAAAATTAGGAAACTGCGATTTAAGAATTGAAATAACTTTATTGTTTCTAATTGTTTGTATTTTGTATAGCTAGTTTAACCGGAAATTATGTAAATACAATTATTACGTCATTATCTGTTTCTAAGTAATTACAATTGTTTAACTTTGACTGCTGCTTCGCTAATTGTCTTTTTTCAAGTATGTTTTATAATTATTTTCTATCAATAAAACTATCAAAAAGAATTTTTTACTAACTACGATTTTGTTTTAAGCTTTAAAATTTTCTTTTTGTTAACAAATATATTTATATACAAAGTTTTATAAAATTAACACATCAATCAAAGTAAGCATTATAATTTCATTTGAAGATTTTATTAACTTAAAACTTTTGCTTAGTTAAACATTATTTTGAAAAAATTTTACACTTTTTTTTTGCATACTAAATTTTAAGTATTTAAAAAAATTAATATGTAAAAAATGATTCGGAGTTTTCGTTTAGAAAAGTATTAATGAGAAAGTATCACACAAGATTAAAAACACCATGATTAATCATTGATAATACATTTACTCAGTAGTTCATACATTTCTTGCGACAAAATAAATCGAACGTTAAAAAAAGACTTAACTGCTATATAAAAACTTTTTGCTATCTTTGCGACCTCAATAAATTTATTTTAATTTAGTTTCGATACTAAGTTTGCCAATATTACCAAAAAGAGAGACTATGATTTACGAATAGCTTTTAGAAAAGCAATAAACTTGAGCTAGTATTTACAAAAAAAAAACAAGTAAATACTTTTTTGATATTAAAATACTTAATACATAATAGAAAAACAAGTCCTTCATGCGAAAAAAAGTTTTTTATCAATAAATTATTGATTACTTAATTAATCAAGGTTAAACAATTGATCTTATGCAATGCTGAAAGTCTGTATTAAGTTGAATTTAAATTAGTTTCAGCTTTTTGCATAATATAATCAATATTCATATACAACTTAAAAAATATATATATCTAATACAATAGTTATTTATTTAAAAATTCAAAATAAAAAGACTAAGTAAAATACATAAACACTTTAAAAGTGATTTCAAAAGATAATTATGAAAATGCATGTATGATATTATTGCTTTATTTTTTCTTTTAAATTAGATAATAAAATCTTATTTTCGTGTCTACAACATGTCTTGTAGTCATAAAAATTCGTAATTTATCGAACTATGATATTAACACAACATATATATTGTATATATGTTACAAAACTATAGTTCAACAATACTTTTGAAATTAAAATACGGGGTGTACTATACATGGTTTATCATAATTAATTATTTTTTTTAAATACTAACTTTAGTTTCAAAAAAATTTTTAACCTTTTTGTTTTAAGTTTAGCGCAAAACGAAAGTTATAAATAATCTAGAAAAGATAGGTCTTGGAAGAGATTACCAAATAAATTGGTTTCAAAGCTTGTCTAAAACTTCACAGACATGTTATTTAATAAATTTTACTAGTTTCCAAACAAAAAGTTTTAAATAAAATAAAACAACTTACTTTTGAATAGTGTAAATACGCTTATTTACAATAGAAAAATTTAACTTGTATAATTATAATAAACTTGTTTTTGTTTTTTGTTTTACACATTATTTATTTAAAAAAATTTTATACAATCGTGTTCGTAAATTTAGACTATCTATATTCGAGTGTAAGTATCTAAATGATAACATACAAAAGTTATTTAAGTATTAATAGTTAACAGTTTCGACCTTAGTTTTGAAGTATTTTAAATAAGATAAATTAATTTAGAACTATTCTTTAGATATTAGTATTTTTAGTAATAACACTTAGAACACGGTAGTTTTTTTCTAGAAATTGTTACTAAACTAAGTTTAAGGTAAAGCATTAGTTTGTATAAAATTATAGTAAAAAATGTAGTTATAAACTTAATAAAATAAATAATAACTACAATTTACTCGAAACTTAAAGTATGGAGTTTTAAAACGCTGACTAAACAAACTTATTATATTTTAAAAAGTTCTAAAATCAATTCAAAAGACTTAAAATAAAAATTTAATAACATGCATTAAAAATCAAACGTTACATTAAAACTAGTGATGTACCGGACTCACTATCCGGGTCCGGGTCCGGCCGGATATTGCCATTTTTGTCTGATATCCGGATCCGGCCGGATTCTAATTTGAAAAAAAAGTCCGGATCCGGTACCGGCCGGATTCTAATTTGAAAAAAAAGTCCGGACCCGGATCTAGTTAGTAAAAAAGAGCATACTGAAAAGTATTTTTTCAAAAACAAACCCTGTGTAAATTAATAAGAGTCATTTTCGTCTGTTAAAATTAAACATCTACCGTGATTGGCTCATTTTGTACCCGCGACTAATTTACATTTGTTTACATTTAAACTATGAAATAATAATTTCATGAAATGCAAATCTTTACATATGTTGTAAATTTTAAAACTTTAAAATGAATACAGTAGACTACCGCTTAAGTACGCACTTTTTTTGGTACGCACCCCGCCTTAAGTACGCACTTATTCAGAAAGACAAAACCGAGAATCAATTCTCATTTCAGCATTGAAAATTCTAAGAAGTTCCCTCATATTATCAAAGGACATATGTTGGCTTTGGTGGTGCAACTTTACCTTTATCCTTAGACATGTTCCATAGAGTCATTTTCTGACGCTTTCCATCCATTTTTCTAAATTTTTCTAAAATTTCTAAAATTTTTTTATTCAAAAACTTTCAGAATACCTGCAAAAGAAAGGCTAATCTTAGTGTGACATAATATAAAACTAGTTAACCACAAAAACTAGTTACAAATTTTATAAAGTCAAAATAAACATATAAAAAGAAACAACAACAACAAAAAACTAAAGTAAAAAATATTAATGAGCATCTTATCATTGTGCACTTATACTGTAAATGTTTCTACTGATATAAACTTTCTTACAAAAACAGTTCTGAAACGTTTTTGTTTCAATAAAAAAAATCAAACACTTTTTAGCTAATGGAAAATTATAATAAATGTATTACTTTCTAAATTAAATGTTTAATAAAAATCTCAGCTATAAAAAACAAAACTACTTTTATTCTAAACTGAAACAATTTAGCACATAACAGAAAAATGGTTTTAAGTAATAAAAAAAACTAAACTTAGCTTGACTAACAATCTAATCAGAATATTAAAAAAATCTTGGCTCTATTACATCATGTCAAAAAGTATGAGCTGCTTGGTTTTCTTTTCTGCAACTAAATTTCATATTATACAATGTCATCAAAAAGTACGCACTACCCGTGTTAAGTACGCACTTTTTTTGTCAGATTCAATTTGCGTATTTAAGCGGTAGTCTACTGTACTTGCATTGTTTATTGTTTAAAGTTGAGCTCAGAGAATATTTAGAGTTAATACGGTTGAATGTACGAGCCAATGGGAATCACATGACGAAATGTTTCAAACTAAATACTGATGCAACAAAACATCAAAATATGACAGCCAGTTTATATGTAAGCAGTTAGTTTGGTGTGTAGCTTGAAGCAACAAAATATCTTGAACGTTTTTGTGAATGCTTATTGTAAGTAGTGTTTTGTTTTAAAAATGAATATTTCAACAGGTGTTTAATTGTTTAAATATTTAAGCCAGATTTATAGTTTAATAGTTTATTAAAAGTTTTACAGTTTCTTGTCTACTAAAAGTTTTATTTAATTTTTAGTTTTTTGTTTTAAGTATTTTGATTAGATTTAAATAGATTCAAGTTTTTAAAGTGTTACCTAAGTAATTAATAATTTTGTATATGCTAGTATTTCTTGTTGTGTTTTATATAAAAGATTCATTACTCAAAACTGTTGTGTTTGATTATAGAAAGTAGTCTCAGCTAGAATTTAGTATTTGTTAGATATTAATTAAATAAGGTAGGATTTAATTATGATGGGTAGTACTAATAAGTTAAGTGTACCACAGTCAGTCCACGACTTTACTACCAAATTGTCAACCTTTGCTAGCTGTTTTACTGATTATTAGATTAAAGTAATTTTTTCAGTTTTTCAAAACCTCATTCTGACTCAGGCTTGTTTATACTAACTCTAGCTAATTTTATTGACTTAGACAGTGGCAACCCTGCTAGTTTGAAAATTTTTGGGAATTTTAAGAAAATCTTGGACTGCCTCAGGATAGTTTTCTTTTAGATTTTGAATGAGTTTGAGCTGATCCAGTTTTCAATGTTTTTTAATTTTCTAGTGTATTTTGTTCAAGAACTTGATTTCAGATTTTTAATTGTAAATAACACCTAAATTTGTAAACCTTGTGGCTAGCTGTTATACTTTTTATTAGATTAAAGTTCTTTTTTTTCAGTTTTTAAAAACCTCATTCTGACTTAGGCTAGTTTATACTAGTGATGTACCGGACTCACTATCCGGGTCCGGCCGGATATTTCCATTTTTGTCTGATATCCGGATCCGGCCGGATTATTGTTTGAAAAAAAAGTCCGGATCCGGCCGGACTCTAATTTGAAAAAAAAGTCCGGATCCGGTTCCGGCCAGATTCTAATTTGAAAAAAAAGTCCGGGTCCGGTTCCGGCCGGATTCTAATTTGAAAAAAAAGTCCGGATCCGGGTCCGGCCGGACCCATAATTGTGGGTCCGGTACATCACTAATTAAAACCGAACCGATATAACCGATTAAAAAAAATAGTTACTGCATTAAATGCAGCTATAAAATTCAGCTATAAAAGCTTTCATGTGGATTTTCATAGGTTACATATTAAATACTCACTTGATTATATCTTAAACAAGCTGAAGTTTTATCAACGACTTGAATTGTTACGTCATTATAGCTTTTAAAGTGCAGTGTAAGTGCTAAAAGATTTGAGTATCTTGTGAAAGGCTACTTAGTGTTTTATTTTATTTTTCTTTGGTGTTGTTTGATAAAAACTTTTGTTTTAATGTTATGCAATAGTACTAGTATTTATTATTTAGCATAACTAAAACAAAGTTTTTTACGTAATTTATAATTTTAAAACCCATAAGCAAATTTACTTTTTTTACATTTAGTTTATATTAAGTGAAATAATAAATAAAAAGATAAATTAAGTATATTTTGTTTTGATATAAATAAAAACTTTGAAATTATTAAACAAATTACCCGTTTTACAAGAGGTTTAAAATAATTAAATAGAATAAAAAGGAACGTAATTTGAATATACTCTATTTTGTATAATTAGGAATTTTTAAAATGTATAATAAAAATTACTAGTTTTACAACAAGTTTAAAATTAGGAAACTGCGATTTGAGAATTGAAATGAATAATTGTATTGTTTGTATTTTTTATAACTAGTTTAACCGGAAACTATGTCAATACAATTATTACGTCATTATCTGTTTCTAAGTAATTATAATTGTTTAACCTCGACTGCTGCTTCGCTAATTGTCTTTTTTGTAAGTATGTTTTATAATTATTTTATATCAATAAAATTAACAAGAAGAATTTTTCACTAACTACGATTTTGTTTTAAGCTTTAAAATTTTTTTTTTGTTAACAAATATATTTTTATACAAAATTTTTTTAAATTAACACATCAATCAACGTAAGTATTATAATTTCATTTAAAACTTTTATTTAACTAAACATTTTTTGAACAAATCTTACACATTTCTTTTAATTAAATTTTAAATATTTTAAACGGTAGGTCGTAAAAAAAAATTTGGAATTTTGGATAGAAAGTTAATAATGAGAAAACATCTTACATAACATCAAAAACCATGAATATTCTTTAATAATGTATTTATTAAGTAGTTCATACATTTCTTGCGACAAAACTTGAGGAACATTTATAAAAGACTTAACAGCTGAAAAAAAAATTTTTGCAATCTCTGTGACCTCGATTAATTGAATTTAATCTAAGTGTAACACTTACTGTTAACAAAACAGAGACTATGTTTTTTGAATAACTTTTAGTTAAGCTTTAAAATTGTGTGTTAATATTTACAAATAGAAAAAATATATATAAGCTGGTATTTTCAAAAATCATAAAGACGTTTTTGTTTTATTCAAAGAGTTAAACAAGTTTTTTTCGATCAAACCAGCTTGTTTTTAAAAAAAGTATAACTAAAATTATTATTGTAAATTACGTTTCTAAACTTTATCTATTTATTTAAACAAAGTTGAACTTGTCTTGAAATCATATAGAAATCGTAATTAAGTATATTAAATTAATCTTTAATATTAACACAACATATATATTGTATATAAATTACAAAACTATAGTTCAACAATACTTTTTAAATTAAAATACGGGGTGTACTATACATGGTTTACTAGTATTAACTATTTTTTTTACATACTAACTTTATATTCTAAAAATATTTTAAGCCTTAGTTTTAGGTTTAAACTAAAAGGTTGTTTTATTTTAACAACGTGTAGTACGAATAGTGTAGTTCGCTTATTTACAATAGCAAAATTTAACTTGTCTAAAGTATTATAAATTAATTTTTTTTTAGTTTTACAACATATTTATTTACAACATTTTAATACAAATATATTTGTAAATTTAATTATCTACAGTCAAGATATGAGTATCAAAATGATAAAATACAAAGTTTATTAAAGTATTAATAATTAACAATCTCGATTTTACTTTTTTTTTAATTATACAATAATATGTAATATAAATTACATTAGAAACATTATTTTGTTATTAGTACGTTTAGTAATAAAACTTAGAATAAAGTATTTATTTTCTAATAATTTCTTACTAAACATAATTAAAATGCTTCAGTATGAAAACAATTTATTTTGTAAATTATATTTTGTGAAGAAGTTTATAGATAAAAATAAACGAGGAATAAAGATTTTTTTTTAGTAGTTTAAATAAAAACATCTAAGAATTTAAATAAACATTACATTCGAAAAAACAACAATTATATAAAAAAGTTAGCAATAAATTCGTGTTGTAACAATTTAAACATTTACTTATTTTGCTTTTAGTACTATACTCATATATAATATAGAAATTAAACGCTTTCAAGATTTAGTTTAAAGTTGGTTTTTACTGTTGAAAAAACATTAAAAATTATGCTGATTATTTACAGTATAACTTATTAGCACAATTATATTAAATGTTTAGCTAATTTCAATATAAAATTTCAGCTTACTTATAAAGTTTTGATAGGTAAGGTTTAGTATTTTTAAGCAAAAAATGTTTAATGAAGTTGTAGAATTAAATGGCTCAAAAAAGTAGCAAACAATTACATTTATTTTGTTTTTTGTAATAAGTTTATTTCAAACAACGACTTTACAAACTAAACAGTTTGAAACTTTACAGTTCGATCAGACAAATGTTTTAGTTAAACTTTTATAAATACAAAATAACTAAGATACCTTAAATATATTATTTTTTTAGGTAATCAACAAATTCAAAAAATAAAAAATAACTTCAAAGTCTTAAAATTAGTTTAAAATAATAAAAATAATTAAGTGGGAGAAGATAACTTTTTATTTCTAACACAATTTGGCACTTCAGAAAAAATAAACATAAATACCAGTTTTTAAATTAGTTTAAAATTAGAAAACTAGGTCTGAGAATTGAAATGGTTAATTGTGCTAATTTGTTTGTGATTTTTATAGCTTGTTTTTACGGAAAGTATCTAAATAGAAATATTACTTCTTTATCTGTTTCAAAAGCATTATATCTGTTTTGTTATGACTGCTGCTTTGCTAATAGTTTTTTTTAAGTATGTTTTAGAACTGTTTTGTTTTAATAAAACTAACCAGATATATTTTTTAATAGCAATTATTTCTTTTTTATGATTTTTATAAAATAATTTAAGCTTAATAGTTTTTTTTTTAATCATGTTTTTATGCAAACATGATTTTCAACAAAATTTTTGAAAAAAAAACCAGTACAAGTATTATAGACTAGTTTAGAAATTTTAATACTTAAAAACTATTACTTATTTAAACTACCTTTTTTTTTAACGAATCCTATACTTACTTTTTATAATATTCAGTTTATAAACTAAACTAGTTCAAAACCGCTAAAACAAACAACTACTTAGTTAAAATTCGTGCTTTAACCGAAATAAATATTTTTTTATTTATAAAAATCAAATAACCTCATTTTTTATTTATAAACTATAACCAATAAATTTTGGTTCACATTAATCTATTTTATTTTTGTTGTTGAAACAAAAACTACCAGTTTAAAGACCAGATTAAAAATTAAGAACTTCTGTAGTCCAGAGACGAAAAAATACTTGCATTAAACTTGTTTAAAACTTGTAGAGCTATTGTACTCGGAAACTATGCAAATACAAATAACACGTCATTGTTCATTTCACAAGCGTTTTACATTTAATAAATTTTATGTTTTATTTTTCTAATTATTGTTATAGTTATTATATAAAATTGTTTGTTAACTAATTTTAAGTTTGAAAATGAGCTTTCATAGATATCTACTAACTTTAAAGGACTACGTTTGTGACAATACATTATATACGTTAATTGAAAGTTAAAATGTATAAATAGTAAAAAGCATCAAAAGTTTTATATATTTAAAGAGCTTAAAAATATTTAAAATACTAATTTACAAGGTTTGAATTATCTAATATAAAAACAGTTTAATCCAAAAAAAAAAAATATTACTTTAAATCTGTTTATGCTTTTGTAATTATTAAAAGTAAATAAACTATTTTTTGATCTTTTTTATACTTAAGGTCTTTAGTTTTTGTCTTCACTAGTTTGAAAATTAAAATAAATAATTAAAATAATTTTTAAAGTATATTTATAAATTTTACTATATTATGTTACTGTAAATTGTTTATGCTAGATTTAAAATAAGATGTTAAACGTAATAGAAGAAACATCACAACTTGCAGTTCAATATTTTCTTACAAATAAAATGTGTTTACTAGTAGTTCAGCAGTTGCCCAAATTATTAATTTGAAGCTTCTTAGTGTAGAAGTATAAAAATATTTCTACAGCATACTTCATTAATTTTAAATCTTATAACTAGTCGAAAAATTTTAAAATTTACTACAACGCGCATATATTGTTTTTATTATCTAATGTATTCATGTTTATTATCTAATATACTATAAGTTAAGTTGTTACTGTAAATTGCTTCAGTTAAATATTCTTTAAAATAATATGTTTAGAGTAATAAAAAAAACACCACAACGTGCAGTTCAATATGTTAACATTGTAAAATTTCAGAAATATTAATAATAAATATTACTAATATTAATATAGAACATTAAAAACGCTTAATTTTTTTTCGTAAAAAGATTTTTTCGTAAAAAGATTATCTTCAACTGTTCTTGCAGTACAAATTTTAAACCTTAATATATATCAGTAAAGTTTAACTTTAAATAAAAAAGTGATAAAAAAAAAATTAAAAAACTATTTTATAGTTGCAAAAAATCCTTTTAGTGACCTAATATGTAAAATAAAAAGAATAATTTC
This sequence comes from Thalia democratica, assembly GCF_965202585.1. Lineage (NCBI taxonomy): Eukaryota > Metazoa > Chordata > Thaliacea > Salpida > Salpidae > Thalia > Thalia democratica. The sequence goes on from NW_028139258.1 coordinate 104,322, forward strand.
ACTGAGCAAATATATAAAAAATGATACTCATTAGTTACACTTAAACTTACCATAAATGCTGAACTTCTGAGACGCTATTTTAAAAGCTGTTATTAAGACAGCTAATAGATATCTTTATAACGGGTCTAAATTGCACGAGGAGACCAAACTTGCACGAGGCAACAAAACTGCACGAATTCTATTTTGCACGACAGTAAATAAAAACATAAAAACAAAAAAAAAAAAAAAAATAATTAGTTTAATGAAAAAAAAAAAAAGAATAATGACCAAGGGTAAGGGCTAGGGGTAACAGTGATAGTAAATATAACTAATAAAAATAGAAATAAAGAAAAGAAAATAAAATTTAAAAAATGGATATAATAATTATAATAATTTGTGTAACTTGTAGTTTGGCAACCATTCATTTACTGAGTTGACATCTTTTTGTCCTTAATAGTTTGAAAGCTGAAATAATTAAGTAGAATATCTTTTAAAGTATATTTATAAACTTGATGTTATAATTTTTCTGTAAATTGTTTAAACTAGATATTCTTACAAATAAAAAGTAATAGAAGAAATACCACAAAGTGCAGTTCAATATTTTAATTCTAAAAATCGTGCTAACCTGTAGTTTGGCAGTTTTTCTAAGTTTCTAACTTATAGTGAAGAAGTAAAAAAAAACCCACATATTATTTTTTGCATTTTCTTCTTATAACTATTTGTTTATTTCGGAAATTAAGACTACAAGTTTTTTTGATATATTAAGCTAAAATATAATGTAAAACATTTCAATCTAAAATAAATTAAAGAGAGATTTTAAAATTCGACTTTTTGATTTTTAGCTTTAGAATGTACTATTTACTTTATGTTTAACTTTTGCACGAAGAGACATCTGTCCAAGTAGTAACTATTGCCTAGCGTAAATTTGAATGTCTAAACAAGTGAGGGTGAGATAAGCTGCAACGTTTGGCCAATGACAAGTAATTGACTATGAAATTGTAATATGTATTCTCTAAAGTGATTTTAATAATCTTTTAGTTTAAAAATTAAGTAGTTATCAAAAAACTTTTAAAATATGCTTTTTCAAACTTTTTATAAAATCGAATTAAAACGTAGCAGTGTACAAAAGAAATAAAAAAGTTAAGGTACAAGAGTAAATACTATTTCTACTGTCAAATACTAAAACATTTCTCAAATATGATGACAATCTTGCTGTATAATTTTTAACTGACGTAATTTTTAAAATGACAAACGTAGGAAACAAGAGCTGTTCATATGATTATATTTGTTTTAATAACTACACTCGATATTATTGACTTCAATTTAAATTTTTCTACTATAAGTAGCAGAAAGTATTAAAAGCTTATTTATACCATTAATATAGGTTTTCTTTTTTGAAAGTATTAACCTTTTTTTGATGTATCACTTTCTTTATTAAAATTAATTCAAAACAATGCAAAATACGAAACCTACACTTTTAATTTCAAGTTTAAAAATGAACTGGTAATTTTTTTATAAAGCTTATGGTAGTAAAAAGAGCACAAAAAAAGTGTCGTTTCACAATTACGAAAGTTCTAACAATATAAGAGTTATAACTATTAACAACTTTGGTAATTAAGGTTATTTAAAACAGCAAAATAAAATTTATTACACGCATCTTTTGTACACATCTATAATGTTTTTGCTGTTGTTGTTGATACAGTGTTAGTATACAAATGTTTTAGGTATAATAATCTCTGAGAGAATTTTAAAAAATTTTAATTTAATTTATTCTTTCAAACTTATTTTGACTAAATACATTTACAGAATGATTAGCAGATGTAGAATGATTATTCTGGCATACGAAAATCAAAAAAAAAAATTTTTTAATAAGAATTTTATTAATTATACTTAAACCAGTGGGAGTTGGTGTGCCAACATCCAAAGGTTCATTTACCCTAGAAAGCTTACGCTCAGGGCTTAATCTAAGGGTTACTTTACTATTGGGATTTGACATACTTATCACTTTGGTCTAGACTTAGTATTACTAGATATAATAACTAGACACAACAATTGAGTGGGTTTCGCTAATAAACGAACTTAAACAAACAGAAAACTAACTTAAAAATCACAAGAACTATTAAATATGTAATTTGTGTACTAAAATACTGTATAATAACTACTATAAAAAACTTAATAAAATTTTAGGAAATACTTAATATTAAATGCAAATCCAAGTGTTGAAAAATACAAGAACTATAAAAGTATGTCACTTATGTGAAAAATTTAATCACTGTAAAAATGCTTTCAATAAATCACTTGTTCAAAATCAAAAGAGCTATGAAATTGTACAGTAAGAGAATTACAAAACTTTCTTTAAATAAAAATCTTTAAATCTAATAAACACAATTATAATTATATATATTAAAACTTTTATAAAACAACTTAATACCAATATTCAAGTGCCTTTCTTGTAAACAGTCTCTGCAGCTCCTGGCGGTTCAACACACAACTCAATCTGGACTATCAGCTGTGACAAAAAACAATAATAAAAATTTCTTCAGTCAGTTTCATAGAAGAGAAATTATCTCTCATTCTCTGCATTCTCTTTAAGTCATAAAAGAAAATAGCGTTCTCATTCTCTTTCTCACATTTTGTTAGACCAGACTTTGCCCGGGCAAGAATTTTAAGTGCAATAACTCTTAATTTTCTCTTAGAAACAAAAACGGTTTTCAAGTGAACTTGGAATATCGTTACGATACATATCAAAGACTTAAAGCTGAATATAGCATTGTATAGTTGTTAAGTATAAATAAGTTGCTGTATATAATATTAATCGAAATAAAATGTTATTGCAACTTTTAATACTTTTTAAAATCTAGGATAAAATCACTGATTTTATGTTATTAGTATGTTATCATTTATAAAAGAAATTATACTAGTTGTCTAAAATTAGTTTAAAATTTTAATTCTATTCCTCTTATGGTAAAACGTACTTTATTCAAATTTTTAAATCAAAAATTCTACAAAGTTATGCTAAATAAACTTTACAAACAATAATTTCAATGTAGATAAAAGTTTATAACTTTAATTTATATAGTTATAGAGTTTTAATGTTGGTTCGTATGCCAAACTAAGCTCTGAAGTTAACTTTATTGAAATTATAAAACTACATACTTAATAGATAACTACATAAACTATTTTTGTTTAACTTCTGTCTTTAGAAGCCTTAAACTCAGATATCTAGATCATAACTATTTTTTTCATTGCTTTTCGGCATATGATATAGTATTTTAAAACTAACATTTATAAACTATTTCTTATGCGACCATCAAGAATAAGCTACAAAATTTTTTTGGTGAAATCTTAAAAATTGGTTGAAATGACAAATATATGTCAACCTAATTGATGGTTTTTTTAGCATTACTATTTATAGCAATTTTATTATTATTATTAATATAATTAAAATGTTATTGAAATAGAATCTTTGAAGAGCTCGTTGAGAAAAACTTTGGTTACTAATTAAGTTTAAAAAGAATAAATTTCCTACTAAAGTAGACATCTTTGTGTATTGTTTTTAAAAATCATCATATATATATATATAATATTTCTTTTTTTAATATATAATCAACTTTTATGTCTATATAAATGCAAAAACTGTAGTTTTATCAATTTGAAAGACTCTTTTAAATAAGAAAGTAAAAATTTAATCTTATCAATCCTGCAATTTGACTAATAAAATTCAACGCTTTACGTAATTACTTAAGAAATTTAAACATTATAAAAAACTTTGTGATTTTTGCATCACATACCGTTTGTAGTAAAAAATTAAACTTTATCAAAAATAAATATATAAATTTTTCTAATAGTTAACTCGTTTAGAAAAATAAATTATTCTTTTGCTTATAGAATATACTTAAATGAAATATTTAACACAATTTTTTCTTTATTTTACAATACAAGACCTATTCATTATATTATTTTATTATTATTATTAAATTATATTTTTCATACTTTATTTTATTATAACTGAAAGGTTTCTTTGTACACCAAGTCTTCTAAAACAAACGTTTTGAGCGCTTTTTTATTGTTTAATAAGCAATATATAATTAAATGTTTTAAACTTGTTTTAGATGTGTAAGTGTCAAATATACACATTCTTTTAGACATTCTGCACTAAGGGACATTTTTGGGACGAAGAAATTTTTGCCAAGGCTTAAACTTTTTATTAATTATATTTTTATTATTTTGCTGTCAGTGTTACCTATAAGCATGCCTTTGGTCGGTTTTATTTTTACACTTTTTTTATAACTGCTATAAATTTTCTTTAATTTTCATAATTTTAATTTGTTTATTGTTATAAAAGTTATTTTTATTATTAACGTTACCCCTTATCAACAATTTGGTTGGCAATATATTATTGTTTATTTTCATTTTTTCCTTCGTGCAAAAGTTTGTTCGTGTATTACTCACCGTTTTTGATCACTATTTACTTCTATTTCTAGAAGTTATAAACTACATTAGAGTAAATTTAACATTATATGTAATACATTTGTCACATTTATTTTTAAATTTAGAGTCTATTGTTTGTTATAATTAAGTTATTGCGTTAATCAAATATTAAACTGCAGGTTAATTAATTTTGTTTGTTTGACAATATTTCATTTATTTTTTTAAATAATAACTAATGTAAACACCTTCGATTGAAAAAACACTATCTATATTTTATACTAAATTCTACAAAAAAAATATGCAAAGTATAAACTATTTTATTTTTATTATGATTTAAAATTAACATAGTTGTTGCTAGTAATTTTGATCGTCTAAAAAGATTATTTTGTAAATTAAATCCTGTTTTAAAAAACTATATAAATAAAGAATTTCAGATGTTTACTAACATAAACTTTTATTATAGTATTTGTTTATATACAAACTTACAGATTAAATCATTTTATTCTAAAAATTTTAAGAAAAGTTCTTTGTTATCATAGTTAGTGTAAGTTATCAAAGATGTAAATTTTAGTAATATATTATTCAAATTATGTGTTTTAATTTTTTGGTTTTCTCTTCATTAAGTTTATATTAGTTTCGTCTAATAATTTTTTGTATTGTTGTCATTCTTTACTTTTTTTATTAATTTTGAAGAAATATTTCTTATACTTTATGCTTTGTCATATACAATAACTTGTTAAAAAAATGTAAACATTTACTTCAGTCTTCTTTAGTTGGAAAAACAATTTAGTTTAGTGTTTATTCTGATAGTATATTTGTTATAACACTATTGAAATCATTAATAAAAGTTTAGATGTGTTTTTTTATTTAAAAAAACTGTATTAGACTCAAATACAAACAGTTTGCAGTTTTATAAAAATTAAGATTAAAAAACTTTTTGAATATAAAGACAATTTTATTGCTGCTTAATCATAAAGTGTTAACATTAATAATTAAGTGAGTAAAACTGATGTGAAAATCTATAATGGTATAATAAAATAAATTATCTTTCAGGTATTTTATCCAAATCTGAGAACATACTATATTTAATTTGCAACTTTTATATCATAGTTATCTAAAGCTTATTTCCACTTACACTAAATAAGTTTGTAAACTATAAATGCTAGCATTTTAGTTAATGTTTAAAAACAAGTTTAAGACGGTTTAAGTTTAGATTTCGAACTTTTAGTTAGAAAACCGAATAACTATTTTATCATTAAGTTATAAAACAACAATTGAATTTGTGAATGTTGTATATGTTTTAATTTAAACTACATATAACAACAAATTTTTACTTCAACCTGAACTATTATTAACAGTTAAAATATTTAATTCTTAGCAGCGTTTTCAAGACTGAGTTTGCAGCTGCTACAAGTAGCAGCATAATAATATTAGATTAGATCTGTAATTAACCTGAATTAACTTTCTTTAATAACGTAAAAAAAATAAATAATTGTAATAAAAATTAATAATCAAACTTCATAAGTTAGATTATAAAGCTACGAAACTAATTTATAATCATCTAATATAAAGTATAAATGTTAATACATTATTAGTTAATTTTTTTTTTCAACATGTTATAAGATAAATTTTAAGTATAGGCATTGAACAATTGAAAACGTTTTAAAAAAATGAGACATTTTTTTTATAGAAAATAATAGTTTAAAGTCAATTTTTAAGCTTGTTGTACAAAAAGTATAAAAATATATTGAACAGTTGATAAAAGTTTTAACGACTTTCATTTTTTTAAACCATCATAGAATTATCTAAGATTTTTTTTATTGAACGAAAGATACAAAAAGATTAAATACTGTAATTTAAGTTTTATATCTTCACTAAGATATAAGCATTACGCGTTCGTTGTTATTTATGAATTAAATTTAAAAAATATATTCTATACTTTTCTTTTAGATAGCGAACTTTAATAATTATAAACATTGTTTTAGTATTATAATAGTAAGAAAAATTGTACTTTGTTAAAGCAACTCAACAATAGTCTATTACAAGTGTGTAATAGTGTTTTATTAAGTTTTATTTAAAGAGATGCTTGATGTAGGGAAATTTTTGCTAAAAAAACTAATTTATTTGCGGTTATTTGTACTTTTACTTTTATCTATGCAGTTTTAGTGTTAGGTGCACAATTTTATTTGCGAAAGAGCATTATACTTCTACTTCTAAGTGCACGATATATGTTGCAAATAAACAAAAGTCGCATAGAGGCCGTAAAATTCCGATCTTATAAGTCAAGTGCATAAAGATTTTTGAAGATGTTGCTCCTAACGTAAATCGTCAGGAAACGCAGTATTTTAGTTCAAAATTGTCAGCTATTAGTCGTCAAAAAAGCGCAAGTATCACTTTTTTTCAGCATAAAATCGAAAAATAAGAACCGCATTAGAATTTAGAAAATTACAACAGCAGAAAAGTTGTTTTTCGATAACGTCTGAGTTTTAGTTTATAAAACAAATTATCCTCTGTGTTAACACCTACTAGTTTATTGTTTTAATATGCTGAATGATTGATCTAAAATGTAGATTGTATTTTTTAATTCAGATTGTTGCTGTAGTTTAAAAAATAGGTTTATATGAGTTTTTATCTTTTTAGTCGTAAAATGGCAAGTCATTTTTTAATTTTTATTATCTCGTATCAAGTTCTAGTACAAAACTGTGTTTAAGTTTTTCCATTCGAAAGAAATCAAAAATAAATTCCCTTTTAAATTTGGCATTCGTATTTTGTTAAAAAAAGTTGCTGCTTTTGCATCTTTGTGAACTTTGTTTGATACAAATAATTATTTGTCGTTTATTAAGCACAGCTTTTAAGCACACCTTACACCTTGCTACTGCTTAAAAATGAGTAAGTTGTTTATAAGTACAACGATGGACAATAGAAGGTATAAACATTACGTGTTTTACTTTATTTTATGAAGTCACAATCAAAATTCCTGCGGTCTTTGTTTTTAAGTTAATCGATGTGATTGTTGCTGATTCTACAAAACGGTTAAAAGACAGGAAACCGAAAAGTTTCCTAGAAAAACAAGATCGTTGTCCATACCAGTGAAGATTGAAGTTTCACAACAAATCGTTCCCTCCCTTATTAACACCGTGTCATTTTGTCGCTTAAAGTGACCCTCCGTGCCAAAGTGACGCACCGTGTCGTTTTGTCGCTGTGCCAAAGTGACCCTCCGTGCCAAAGTGACGCACCGTGTCGTTTTGTCGCTGTGCCAAAGTGATCCTCCGTGCCAAAGTTACGCACGTGTCGTTTTGTCGCTGTGTCAAAGTGACCCTCGTGCCAAAGTGACACACCGTGTCATTTTGTCGCTGTGTCAAAGTGACCCTCTGTGCAAAGTGACGCACCGTGCCAGAGTGACGCACCGTGTCATTTTGTCGCTGTGCAAAAGTGACGCACCGTGTCATTTTGTCGCCGTGTCAAAGTGACCCTCTGTGCCAAAGTGACGCACCGTGTCATTTTGTCGCCCTGTCAAAGTGACCCTCCGTGCCAAGGTGACGCTTCGTGTCATTTTGTCGCTGTGCCAAAGTGACGCACCGTGTCTATTTGACGACCGTGTCATTTTGTCGCTGTGTCATTCTGACCCGCTCCCATTTTTGGCACAGTATTGACAGAGTATTATTTTTTGCTCTACTTTCATGTGTTATTTAGGTTTCGAAAATTATTATAATCTTAGGTTTACGCAATAATTTAAATACAAGAAATGTTGTTTGCATAACACTTGTAAAAAAATCAGAAAAATTTTTAAGTGATTGCTAAGTAAATAGGTAATTTATATACTTCTAAAGAATAGAAGTAATACAAAAGATTATAAAATTTTGTTTTACATATAACTGCTTGTTTTTCATTAAAACTAAAAAAAACCTTTTAGCTATTTATGTAAAGACAACATATATTATATTAGGTATACAAATAATTCCAATCGTCACAATTTCTACCAAATCTATAATTATGCTATATGTACTATATTATATAAGTAAAACTACTTCCAAGGTTTTATAATAAATAAATAAAATATCACACTTTTGTAGTTTTTTCTTAACCTAAAAAAAATAGAGATGCATTTTATTAACCACAAGGTGTTAAAGAGCTTTTTAAGTAAAACTTGTATAGGTTAACTACTGCACTAAATTTTTAAACCCTAACCTTTTACTTTTTTTTTTCTTAAGTAGCTTTTACTAAGAAGTAAAAAAACGTTTAATATAAGGAATCTTAAAATTAATCAAGACTTTAAGCTTCATTTACTTTTTCTGTTTTTCTCGCAAAAAGAATTTTTTATTGAAAAAGGCAACTTTATAATTTAATTTGTAAAAAAAAGTGTTATCACGAGGTATTGGCTCTCTAAAAATGTATTACGTTTCACAAAATGTGAAAACAAACTTTATTTTAGTTTATTACATTAGATTAGTATATGCGATTTAAAATATGCTTAAAAGAGAATTTAAATTTTCCAGTATTTTAAAGAAAATAATTTCACTGTGGTTAAATATAAAGAAACTCAACTTATAATTCAGTTGAAAATATTTCTTATAAGATAGTATTTAGTTATTCAATTTACTACAATACCTTTACAAACCTAAGTCATTATTTAGCTGATTAGTTTAACTAATGGTAAAATGCGAAATAACGTATCAAAGTTACAGTTACCTTAGTGTTTAGAAATTTTTTTTTTAGTTACTTACAATTTTGTTGAAGTTGTTTTAACATTGATATATAAATTAATAACAGTTATATAATAAAACTAGATAGTAAATAAATAAAACAAAAAGGAAATACTTAACTTAGTTTTACTGGATTAAAGTCCATCAAAGTATTTAACTTGTCCTTGACAAAACTTTAAACTGTATCCTGGTGTACGACTCGATAATTGAAAGATCTTTTCGTACACCAGGTCCTTGGACCAAATACGTGAGCGCTTTTATTTTTGTTCAATAAACAATACTAATAAGTTATCTCTCAAAAAAACTTTTATTAAGAAGTTGAGAAAACAAAACCTCAATTGAGAATCAAAAATTAATTGTTTGTTTCAACTTTTTACACATCTAACACTTATTTTTATAAAAATTATATGTCTTCTAATAACTTAATTTAAAAGTGTAACAACAGGCTAAGCATTTTTTTAACATTTTCAGTTTATATGCCATGTAAATTTAAAGTTTAATATAGTTTAGCGCTTTTCAAATATTTAAAAACATTTTTTTAGTATAAAATATTTATAAATTTTTACGTCACTAATATAATCCAACAAAAATTTAGTTCAACTTAACTTAATTAAATAAAGTAAATTAATAAATTTAATGTAAAATTGTGATTTAATTTTCAGCTTTGTAAAAACAGCTTTTAAAACAATTTAAAAATTATTTCTCTAAAAAAACAATAAAAATAAATCCGTAAAATCTAAGCTATCTATCGTTATTTAAATAGTTCACTAATAGCATGGCAAAATATAGTTACTTAAAATGAAAAGTTTGTTTGCCGTGGGAGCTTTGATTCAGAAGAGTACATAACAATAATATTTCACGCTATAATTTAATAATATAAACTACTCAAACATATCAACACTTGTTGTAATGTTTTTATCATAGTAATAATCGTTACTACATTTGTATTAAACGATTATAGCTCAGTTAAGGTAAATTACAATGACGTTTAAACATTCAAGCTGGCAGTTATTCCTCGTGGGTGTCAAAGCAGACTTAGAGGAATCATAACTTGAACAGTAGAAAGGGATATATAAGTTTAGATTACTATTATATGATTTTTAATTTGACTGTATTTAGTTGTTTTGTGATTTAATCAAACGCATGTTGTAAGTATATGCCATACTGTTATTGTCAACGTTATGAAGTTTAAAAAGTACTTTTATCAAAAGTTAAATAAGAAAGCAATATAGCTAGTGAAAGCAATATAAAAAAAAGCTACAGTTGTGTTGATTTAAATTAATTACATCATTTAAATCACATGATCTACACTTTATATCGCTTTTTATTAAATTGATACGATCAAACGTTTACATTAGAAACACTAGCAATTATAAACTATAAAATCAATCACCATTTTCTTGATAAGATTTAAAATATTTATTTCTTTATAACTATCTTTAAATGTTTAGAAATACAGTTTTCAAAATCTAAATAAGGTACATGAATTAGTAACTTTAATAAATGTTAATATAAAGGTTTATTGCTTTTCGTTAAATTCAATTTTAAAATTAAAATTTTTGATGATATGGTTATGTCTAAAACTAAGAATTAGAATTTTTTTTTGTTTATTACAAGGATATTAAAGTTTATGAAGTACTTTTTGAAATTAGTATTCTAATCTAACTTCTTAAGTTGGATTTCGTCTCAAATTTATTTGTTTTAATTTATCATAAGTTTTAGCATTTAGCTATAAAGCAGATTTTTAATTTACATATTTATTATCAGCTGTTAAATATTGTCAAAAACATAATATGTCTATAATACAAATTAATCTGTCATGTTTTTCTGATTCACAAAGTCAAAAACTATATTAATTATTTATGTAAATAATTATGTAATGAAATATTTTTTACTATAAATAAAAAAAAAACTGGTTAAATTGATAATCGACTTAAGAAGGAAAAATTGTTAGACTTAATCATAAATTTTGATAAGCAAGCTTACTTTTGTATTTGTAAGATATTTACATAATTTAAAATTTTTTTTTTGCTGTTGAAATTTACTAAAACGACCTTCTTATGAATAAATCTTTTTTTAAGAAACTATTTATAAGAAAAGTTTGTACGATAAATTTTACTGTAAATTTAAACTTTTTAAAAACTTTAAACGATTCTTGTTTAAAAATTGTGAGAATACTGTATGATTTATTGTACTTCTAATTCAAGAAGTTAAACAATTTCATATTATTTTAAAATAAATTTTGAGCAAAATACACGAAGTTTGAGTTTCTGATTTCTTAAAAAATATGTTTATCTTTTGAACTTCAACATTTTTTGAGTGAGCTAATAGCAAAATTAAATTAGTTTTTTAATTTGCAATTTTAAAATAGAATTACTCACAAGCTGTTCTAATAGCATCAAGCTCAAAATTCATTAAAAGGTGTAAGAAGAAAGGTTCAAGATATCACAATTTTTTGCTGAAGCATCAAAACAAATGTTTAGAATTTTTAGTCATATTTGTTATCAAATATATAAAAAAAAATACAACAAATGTGTTCTGTTTTATTCTAGCTATCCTAAGTCTATTTAATTTAAAACTTAAATTTTATTACTTTCAACAAATATATATTGCAATTTTTTATGTACGACAACTTAAAAAAAATACCTAATTCTAAAATATAACAGTTTGTAAAAGTATAATTTAAAAAATTCTTATTTTTAGAACTATTTTTTTTTTATGAAACACATAAGAGCAGCAGAATCAGTAGTAAAAATATTAAAAGATATTATGAAGATATATAATAGCTTTGTTAACAACAGCTTTTAAAATAGCTTATAGAAGCTCAGCGCTCATACTCAGCTTTCATATATTAAATGAGAATTTTTTTTTATATATTTACTCAGTGAAAATATTCCTTTTATTTTACAAGTTACGTCACTAAAGCTATATAATGCAACTACAAAAAAAATTTTTAATTTGTTTGTTTGTTTTGTGTTAAGGCTTAAAATTTGTTTTGTAATAACAGTTTATATAAAAATGCATTAATAATCATGTTCTAACAAACAGAGCATTATTTGAATACATAATAAAAATATGATGATATGAAAGTTTAAGAGAATTAAAAACTCAGAAAAATATGGTAAAAGTCTTAACTTATATGAATTAGGTCTCTTTATGTTTAAGTTTAACAATAATTTTTTACTCACTAACTTTAATAATTACTATTAAAGTGCAATAAATAACTATAATGAAATCATACAAGGTTTTCAGAAACAATTTTTTTTCCCACCTAGATTCAACACCAAAATAGGTTATAAATTGCTATCCTACGAAGGTAGTAAATTATGGACTAAGGTTACATCATGTTCAAAATATAAATCATTTTGAAACTACCAGGATGAAGTTTAAAGTTACTTATTAAACATAGTAATCAAGGTCATTAGTTATTATTGCAACTCGTCTCTATAGTTTTGTTTAAGGAGTTAATAGTATTTTTCATTACATATATACTTAAAACTCTTTTTTTTTTGTTCGAAAATTGTTTTTTTTTTTGGTTATAATAACAGTAATTTAGTCTAGATTGCAATAATTTCTATATGGTTATTCTTTAGCTGATGTTTTAAAATAACTATTTTAATTCCTGTTCAGGATATTTACAATTTTTTTTTTAATAATTTAAACATCAGACTTTATTTTATAATTTTTTAATGAATAAAAGAACACTCAGTTTTTTTTTCATTCCAATATATTTCGTCAAGTTCTCTTCAGGGAATCTACAATTGAAACAATAAAATAAAACACAACACGTATATATACAAAATAATTTTTTTTATTTTTTCCAAACTAATTAACTGATCAATTTAGTGAACATATATGTAATCAACGAAAATGTAATCAACAAAGCTTTAAAAATCAACACAAAGTGGTCTTAACTAAATAAGGCTAGGGTGTAATCAAATTCTTTCTTTTTACATAAATTTGGTTTGTTTAAGTGGATTAAAATGGCTTCAAGTCTGATTAGTTCCAATGTATTTGAACATTGTCGCATTACACTGAAATTAGATAATGCAAACTTTTTTCCACAACTTGGATTATTCACAAGGTGTTCTGCTATCGCAGATTTTTTTATTGCATTTTTGACTGCAATACTCTTTTCGTCTTTTTCATCTTTAATATATGAAGTGATACACTTGGGAACATGTTCTTTTATTCTAGTTGTGAGGTGTCGAGAAGTTTGACCAATGTAGCTGCTGTCACAGCAGCATTTAAACTTGTAAACTACAAGGCTCTTTTCTTGAGGTGTCATTAGGTCTTTTCCCGAACGTTGAAGTATTGGTTTTGACATGAACGGAACCCTAGTATTCCAATAAATCAAATTAGTAAATAGTTTTATTTTACATGTATGAAATATTATTTGAAATAGAATACTATTTTTTAGTGATTAACTAGGTTAACAAACTAAACTAAAACAGTTTTACACTTCTTTAAATAGATGCTACAAAGACAAATTATTTATTTTCTTTCAAACATATAAATTAAAACATAATTGAAATAATCTAAAAGAAGCAAGCATTTTTAAAAGTTTGAATATAGCGTAAAATAATCATTTAGATAATAATATATGCTCATTATATAATTTTTTATTGTGAAACCATGCCAAAATAAGATACAGTAGACTACCGCTTAAGTACGCAAATTGAACCTGACCAAAAAGTGCATACTTAGCATGGGTAGTGCGTACTTTTTGACGACATAGTATAATATTAAATTTAGCTTACACTTTTTGACATGATGAAATAGAGCCAAGATTTATTTTTTATTCTGAATAGATTGCTAGTCAAGCTAAGTTCAGTTTTATTTATTACTTAAAAACATTTTTCTGTTATTTGCTAAATTGTTTCGGTTTAGAATAAACCTAGTTTTGTTTTTTATAGCTGAGATTTTTATTAAACATTTAATTTAGAAAGTGTAACACATTTATTATAATTTTCCATAAGCTAAAAATTCTTTGATTTTTTTTTTTGAAAGAAAAACGTTCCAGGACTGTTTTTGTAAGAAGTATTATATCAGTCGAAACATTTATAGTATAAGTGCGAAATGACAAGATGCCCATTATTTTTTTTTATTAATTTTAGTTTTTTGTTGTTGTTGTTTCTTTTTATATGTTTGTTTTGACTTTATAAAATTTGTAACTAGTACTAGTTTTTTAATATGTCACATTAAAATTAGCTTTTCTTTTGCAGATATTCTGAAAGTTTTTGAAAAATTTTTTTTTTGTCTTTTTGGATAAGTGCGTACTTAAGGCGGGGTGCGTACCAAAAAAAGTGCGTACTTAAGCGGTAGTCTACTGTAATATTTAAATTTTTATACTTTACAAGAATTTTTCTAAAATTTACACATATTGGACAATGACACATACTCAAACGTTTCTTATTCCGTACAAATTATTATCTTTAAATATTGTTGTGTTTAGTTGAAAAAGACTTTAGTCCTATTAACATAAAAATGTTTTTTTTATTGAATTTAAAATATATCAACGACTTTAAAGTTTAAGTATTTTTGTTATGACTTAATATAAATATTAACTTTTTTTAAATTTAAAAATGTACAGAGTTTGTATGTGTATGCTTATAATTAGTGAGTATTTTGATTCAACTCAATTAGTTATAAATATCCCTTTATAATTAATTACAAGTCTTTTACTAGACAACCTTGAGTTTTTAACAGGAAATTAAAATAGAAAACAATGATACAAGTTGTAGCATCCTTTTTTGTCTCATTTAATTTTTTTATTTAGCTATATTAAGAAAACAAAAGAAATATTTTTTGCATGAATTATTAATAGAACTTTTGCTCATACTACACTAAAGAACAATTTAAACATTTATAATTTTAATTAAAGAATTATAAAAAGTTTTAACTAAATAAATTTTTAACTGTGAAAATTTATAATTTTTTTAGTTTAAATTGTAAATATACATATAGAACTTTTGAATTTTAAAAAATGAAACAAGCTCAATTTAGCAAAAGTACTTACATTTTTTATGGGTCTTGCTATTAGGAGTAACAAACTGAAAATTAAAGATATAATCACTTATTGTAAATTTTAATTAAGTATTCTCTGTCAGGTTTTTTTTTGCGAAACCAGTAAAAATATAAAAGTTAATAAGCAGTTTTCATATCATAGTTAAATATATGCATAGTTTATTACCACTTATACTAAAATAAGTTTGTAAGCTTTATAATTTGTTAGTTAATTTTATTTTAAACCGGAAAATACAAGTTAAAAACAATTTAATATCTAAGTTTAGATTTTGTACATGTAGTATGAAAAGTAAACGACTATTTTAATTATTCATTCATTAAGAACGTATGAGCTTGTGAATGTTTTAAATATTTTAGTTTAACTTTAATTTAATATTTAATTACATGCAACAACAAACGATTAATTCAACCTGAACTACTATTAATAACTAAACATATAACATTTAATAGTCTTTTTCAATTTAAAGTTTGTAAATGCTGTACT
>NW_028139258.1:120045-153566 GCF_965202585.1 Thalia democratica
AATTACTGTACGTATAATTTCATAAACTTCTAAGAAACCTTTACGTTTAAAAAAGATCTTCATTCAGCAATAAAGCTAATAAAGGGAGGCAAGACTGCTTAGAGTTTATTGTTTATTTATGTGTTATTTCGATTCATTTAAAATTTGTACTCATATTCTCTACAAATATTAATACAAACTATAGTAAAATGAATTTAAACAACAATAATCATTTGTTCTAACTCTAATATTATAGTTGTTTTTAAACTATTTACATTATTATTAAAATTTTTACTTTTTAACTTATAAAACAGAAATGTATCATTTTTTAGAAATAAATACAAAGTTTTTGCAGTTCAATAAAATTTATAATTAAGATTGAGCTCATTAAATATTAAAGGAATTGGTTAAATATGAGTTATAAGTCATTATCAAATAACTAAGTAAAACTTATATGAAAATATTTTTAAATGTGTTTCGTATATTAATAACGCAACTATCTCATTCTAACGATCAAACGTCTTTATAATTTTTATTTCTTATTAAGTCTTCTATTTGTAGATTCGACAGATGTTTTTCAGCTTTGAAAAATATTGTTCATTGTATATTAGACCTAAATATAAGAAATAAACATGTTACTAACTATAAAATATTTTTTATGTATTCCAAGCAACTAAAACTAAATTTGTTTTAATGTAGAAGGATTTTTTTCTAATTGCTAATATTAATTTTATATTTGTTATTGTTATTGTTAAACCACGATTTTTGTGATAAATTTTTGTCATTGTGTAAATTAGATTTAATTATAAGTTAAGATATAAATTTATACAAAACAACATTGTTTTTATGAAATATTTAAATATTTGAATAAAATTCACCATAAAAATATACTAAAAATGTTGAAATTTAAATGAGTGAAATTTAGCTGTGGTAGAAACAGCTTTGAAATAGTCCGACAAGGACAAACTTAAAACTTTAAGATTTAGATATATTGTTGGTAGTCGGTATAAATTTATGCGTTTCATAGAAAAATAGTTGCTTTTCATATGTTACGTCACGATCAGCATTACAAGGCACATTGTTTGAATTTTGAAAAAGTATTAACAGTTGACGTTTTTTGTTAGTTTAGTAATATTATTTGAGTAATATATTTTACTAAACGTTATATCTTCAAAAACTAAATATTCAAAATAGAATATGTCTAAATCTAAATATCATTTCTTATAGGTTACTCAAAATTTACTGTTGATCAAAACCAATAGCTTTTTTTTTGGTAAACTTAAACAATTATTGGATATATAATTTTTTTAAACTTGCTACTTAAATTGCTATCGTTTAAACTTTAATTAACACATTGGAAAGTTTTAAAACTTAATCGCCTACTCAGAAACATGAATATGTTAGAAAGTTTGATAACCAGGTTTTATTTTCTAATCATTTTATTTGAAGCTTCTAGTAAAAGCAAAAAAAAGCTCTTAACTTATTAAATGTAAAAAAAATTAAATTAATTGAAAATCATTATTTTATCAATAGGCTATACGCAACAAGTGTTTTTAACTTAAAATGTTATTTATTTTTTATAAGCTGCATTTAAAGCAAGTGCTAAAATAATTTACAAACAGCTTTTAAATTATTTGAAAAAGTTATAAGAGTCTACTTTTCTTTAAAGCGTTTAGCTTTTAAACATTTTCCCACATTTATAAAATAGCAGTTTTGTTATGTCTAAAGTTACCACAAGTTTTTAATACTATTTTAAAGCAATATAAAATGTTGTAATAAAATTTAAATTACGCAAAATTATTTAATTTGTTAAAAAATTTTTGAGTTCACAAACTAAATAAAATTAAGGCATATATAAGCTATATTAGTATTAAGAACTTGATGATAACTAATTTTATGCTGATTAATATATTATCTACTTTCATTAAGCAGACGTTCAAAAATACTGATTATTAGTTTTAGACTATTATTAAGTTTAAGTATTATATCACTGATATTTCTTAGTTAAATTAATTTTAACACATTTTTGATAACAGTTCACTCAAATAAAATAAAGTACAATTAGACAATAGAAAGTTTTACAAAATTGATTACTGTTTTTAAGTAGGCAAGTTGATACAGTATTATACTTTCAAAAATAAAAGTTAAAATTGTTTTACAGATATTGTAATTGTATTTTCTTACATCTTATTAATTATACTTCTTAATATTTTGTAAATTGTTTGGAAAAATTATAATTTTAACTACATAATACAAATGCCTTAAGTTTTCAACTAATATTTTAATAATTCTAATTATAAGCTAATATCATATTCAGATTTAAGCTTTTTGTTTATAAATATTAAAACTTAAACACTGTGTTTACATAAAAAATAACTAATTGTTAAATAAAGATAGTTTAACAACGTTGTAAAATATTTGAAACAAACAAGTATAAACATATAACTGAAAATGAGCTAAAGCTTAATAATTTTACATCCCATTCAGCTCATTTAGGAAAAATAAACTTAAGGTAAAACAACGTCAAATGAGGGAATCTAGATAAGTAACAAAAGGAATTTATTTAAATTGGAAGTAATTGGATATACAAATAAAATTCATTTCGCTTTAACTAAAAAAACTTTTAGTTTTTGCTAAGAAAAAATTTTAAAAGTGGTATTTTTATTTACTAAATATCTACCTTAGTAAAAGCTATACTTATAATGTATATAATTTATAGCATATTTTTGGAATGGGTAGAAATTGTGACAATGGGAATTATGGTATACTATCAAAATCCATTCATTTATTTTTTCATTTACTATACTTTTTAACTAATTTCATATATATTTTTTTCTTTTATTTCACTATTACTGTTACCCCTAATCCTTAGCCTCGATCGGTAAGCGGTTCTCGAATTTGACTTGGTGGATTTTGATCGGGTGGATTTTAAACGTGTCCCGGGAATTATTTATACACTTAATATAATATAGGCTGTCTATAACTAAATAGCTTAATATGATCAGTTTATTTTAATTTTAGTGTAAACTAACAAGTTATATGAAAAACATTATTTATATATGTTTTTATTTAACTTCTTTTTTTGAGAAAATATAAATTTTTTTAACGAAAGATAAAAATCAAGTAAGTTAATAAAATTTTTCTGATATTTATACAAATGTTATGCGGGTATTAAATCTTTTATTTCAGTTATTGCGTCAATCAAAAATTATAATTATTATAAAACCTAAGTAGTAAATTTAGTTGGTTCAAAAACAAATAGTTTATCAACACTGTGCAAAAAACTTGTTAGAATATTTTTTCTGAATTACATGTTTTTTTTAACTGTCTACGATAAACAAAAAACTAAAATTTACTTTTCAATAGCGATTTACTTAAAAACGGTTTATTATGTTGGTGTGTTAACTATCGTAGGTTTATTGTTGTATAAATAACGTCTCTATTTTATAAAAATAATTATTTTATTTTATTTTTTAATTTTTTTTAAATGTGTACGCTAATATATATCATAAAATAAAAAATAAGTTAGAAATTAAAGAGCAATATTTTTTTAAGTTTAACCCGCTAGCTCGGTGAATTTTTTTGATATTTTTTTCTTTGAATTTTGTTGTGCAATGTAGCTTCTGTAGAATTTTTAATTACTTTTAGAACTATGATATCTACTTTTAATTCTAAGTGCTTTAAACTGCTTTTAATCGATTCGGCGGAACTTTTCCTGATTATACAACACCTATACAGAGCTCTAAGTTTAATGTTTGTTAGATACTAATTGTTACATTGATCACAAATTAAACTTAGAAATTAATTATTGTGTTTCTAATTTTGTTTCTTTGATACAAAATTTGCTTTAATTTATATTTTACAATCGAACAGTTTAAGTTCTTATTATATAAATATAATATTAATAACTATAGAAAAGTAATTTTTTTTATAAAATAGTTGATTTATATTGACAATAGAGTGTAGAAATCAGCAAATAGATAAAATAATACATTCAAAGCACAACTTAAGACCCTCGAAAAATTTTCAACTTACAGAATACAATTTAAAAACAATTAAACAAACATATTTCTCGTAATAAGGCTCTTTATTTAATAGATACTCTTTCTATTTTTAATACATTTCTAGTACATAGTACATTTCGGTTGATTTAAAAAAATTACTGTGTCCCGGTAGTGTGGACCAAATAAAGATTTTTGTTGAAAATTGGTTCACGAATTTGTAAACCCAAGACTGCCGACTACAGATCATTTATTTAATTTATATATAGTTAGTTTATTTAGTTCTACAATAAAATACCAGAAAAGTTCGATGATTAACATTCTACTTTTTTTAGATTGTTCAACTTTAAAACAACTAGCTGTTAATTTACGTTATTGTTAATTTTTTTCATAAATTTGAAATTTATACTTTAAATTTTTACTAATTTACTTATGTATGTTTTTAAATTAATGCTTCTTGTATAACAGAAATTCTGATTAATAATACGTATAATCTAGTAATCAGATTTTCAATCATTAAAATTAATTAATCCTATTTTATTGTTCACTAAGACAAAACACTTTTAATTATAAACAATACAAACTATCTGGTAAAATCTAAATTAGCTTTTTTTATAAAAACATTCAAGTGTTAAACAAAATATAAAATTATTGAATAAAAAGTTAAATTAAGATGAAAGGTTACTTAACTTACGTGTTTTAACCTATATTTATGTTGTAGTTAAAATATCAGAAATGTGTAACTTATTAAGTATATAAATGTTTTTAGAAAATTGTAGTATGTCAGTTAGCTGGGTGTGAACAAAGTTTGTGTGTTTTAAAATTAAAAGATTTGAAATCTATTTACAGTATTTTTTAATTACTTTTGTATATCACTCATTTTCTTAGGATTTTTTATTAAGTTCTCGTTTGATATCATAAAATATAAAAAACTAACTGATAACAATGTTAAGCTACTTTTGATAAAGTTTTAATAAGCATTTAATTTAGTTAACCATTTAGTGTGTAATTTAAAAGAAAATCTTGTAAAAAATTTATTCAAGAGTGTTTAGTTCAAGTTTTGATAGTAGCTGAAGTTTAATTGCATATCAAATTAGTAAAATTCTACAGTTTTAGTTTAAATGTAAGATAACATTTCAAAAACATTAGTAAATTGTTGTAGTACCTACAAAGTAACAAATGTTAAAATCGATTTGTTATATTACAATAGCATAAAGCTATAACATGTTTTTATATATTTTCACGGATTATCATAAAAAAGTTTGAAAAACTGTTTGAAACATATCAATTATTTTTTCATTGACCAATGCATTAGTAGAAAACTAAAAACTATTTCTTTATATTATTTAACTTAAACTATGATGTGTAACTGTTCCAAATGTTTATTTTATAAGTAAAATAAAATGAGGTTTTTAAATTATCGGTTCAGATAAATTTAGTATTTAATATTAAATCTTTTAATTTATGTAGCTCTATCTGACTCTTAATGATCAAATTAAGATAGCAAATTTTTAAACATTTATTTAAAACAAAAAGTAGAAAAAGTTTCCGGCTGTATACGTTCAGTAAAAACATTATTAAGGTGTTATAAAGAAACCTTATTTATAACAAACATGTTTGAAAAAAAAAAGTGTGAAACTTTATATATATTTTTTAAATGTAAGTATTGATACATGTGAGAACCAAGTACAACACACACTTACTTCTTTTGATCTGTATATATAATACGATTAGTGTATTCAATAAATTATATATTTATAATACTAAAACCTTCCGGTTAAATATGCTGCTTAAAACATTATTTTATTATAGAACAGAGGTTGTATTACATTTTAAGTTTTGAATTGAGTAATACTTCTGTAAAACAATTTGATACTGTACAAACAAAACAGATATATCTAATTATTAAATTAAATGGTAATTGAGAAACTATTTCTGTTTAATATAATTAATCATAACATATCGGTAAACTAAGTCGTAAACGAATACACACTAATACATTATGAACATAAATTAAAACGGATAGTAAAAACATTGTAAAATTTAAGCTTACACTGTTGTTTTTACTTCTGATATTAGACAGCAATGATATCTAGAAAATAGGTATTTATGACAAATTACAGACTAAAGCTGTAAAGAACCATGGTTTTATTTTTTAAGACTAAATTTAGTATATAAAGAGTAGACAAATAAATTTTTTGATAACGGTTGTAAACGTTTACCAATTTGTATAAATTGTAAATATTTTGCACATGTAAATATATGATATCAATGCATTACGTTAATACAATAATTCTTTTAGTTAAAAAAAACGTAATATAGAAAAGTTTATTAAAAACATTATTGTGTAAACAAACTCAGAGAATTAAATGTTGTTAATTTTATATACGAACACTTTTATATACTTGAAATAAAATATTTTGTACTTCTTGGAAATAATTTTATTTTTATTTTATTAATTTTAGAAAATATCGCAAATTAAATGTAACTTTAAATATTTTTATATTTAAAGAATATTACTAATAACAGGAAACTTAATTGAAAAAAATATATTTGAAACTTCAAACATTATTAGCTTTTAAGTAAATGCACAGCAAGTATAAAACACTCTCCCAAGTATTTCTGTGATTGCTTAAAACATATTTCACAACTTTTCATCAGAACGTAGTAGTAGAACAAAACATAAAGTTATGATTTTTTTTTGAACATAAAAAGTTAAAACTCACAAAGTAACTTGCCCAATAAATAGTCAGTGTAAAGTAATAATTAATTATATTCAAATACTACAACTGGATACAAAATACATAATTTAACCAAATAAAGACATATTTTAATCTTATCCCTTTTGTTTGCAGAATTCTGGATTATCTAGAAATATTAAGATAGCCAATAACATAGACAACATTGGAATGATGGATTATTTTAGATCTAGACATCATTCCTAGTACAATCTCTATTGTTTATTAGATGTTCTGCATCTATTTTTTGTAGTTAATTAATTTTTTTAATTAACAAACAAATTGATTACAATTTTTTACACATTTTTGATATATATTAAAATTCGATAAAAAATATCTAAACTTTCTCTAAAGTTAAAAATCTAAATTCAATAGAAAATAGAATTAAAATTTTTAAACATAACTTATAAATTACAACAAAAGCGTAATGCTACCTTAATGATGATATAAAACTAAAGTTAAAACATTTAATATTTTTATATCTTTCTTTCAAGTTACCTTAGATAACACTCAGACGGTATTAAAAAAAACTTAGCAATTGTTAAAACTTTTATAAAGTATTCAATGTCTACTTTACTACAAGTATATTAAGCCTAATATTGAAATTAAGACTATTTTTTTTTACAATTTGTTTTATATTTTTATAGTTTTCAAGTGATCCTTGCATGTACTTTAATTTTAATTTTATAACAAGTTCAAGTAAAAAATTATTTATAAATTTGTTAACAATTTCACATCATATTTAATGATGATAAATTGGTTTTGTAGTTTTATTATGTAAACTATGAAATACAAATATTATTTTTTAAGTTATAAAACAATATTAACTATGATTTTATTCAGGTTATTTTAAGAAATAATATAATTTTATATGCTGCTACTTGTAGCAGTTACAAACTCAAAATTATTGATCATATCATTAGTTAAATATATTAGTTAGTAATAATAGTTCAGGTTAAAGTAATCGTTTGTCTTTACTTGTAAATTAAATTAAAAAAATTACAACAATCCCGAGCTATAAGTTAATTAATAAATTAATAATCAAAACAGTCTTTTAGTTTTCCAACTTTAGTCCAAAATATAAACTCAAATAAAAAATTAACTAAAAAACTTAACTTTATGGTTTACAAATTTATGTAAGTCATGATGAACTATGTATACATATATATTTATGATTCATAAAAAGTACGATTTCCAAAACACTTGTACATATGTTTCTTAGAGCTAAACGCTTTAATCATCAGCCAGTTAAATTTAAAATAAAAATCAAAATTTTAAATTTTTATTTGTATGTTTCGCTTATGCTTTATTTTTACTTTTGCAGTTAAGGGTGCGTACGCACGAAAATCGAGTCCTGCACGTTTTCGTATCTTGAAAAAAACTTTATATTTATATAAATAAATTATAAGGTTACAAATCAAACTTGAACACCTTCTAAGAGCCCACTTAAAATGCTTTTTGTTTTAAGTTTAACTCGCTGATGATTAAAGCATTTAGCTTTATGATACATATGGACCAGTATATTTAAAATCGTACTTTTCCCATAAATTAATTTATAGCCCTTTAAATTGGCTCTGGAGAAGTTGTTCAAGTTTAAATAATAACTTTATTACATATTTATATATTAATATATAAAGTTTTTTCAATATACAAAAACGTGCAGGACTTAAGTTTCGTGTGAATGCTTTCATCAACTGCAAAGTTAAAAATAAAACTTACAAATAAAAGTTTAAAATTTGATCTAAACTAGATTATGACGTAATTAGAAAATGTAAAAAATCATACAAAACGGCTTTTGCAATAATTAACTTACCAATCGACAATAAACTTGCACAAATTCAAAAAAATTTAATAAGTGACAACGTATTTAAACTGAAAATTGAATAATAAAAAATAAGATAAAATGTCTAGTAAAAATTAAAATTTAAGTTCTTATAAAATGAAATTATAACTTGTTAAACTTCAAAAGCGTTTTTCTATATGTCTACAAGACGATACAAAATCGCTTCTTTTGTTTAAGCATTTCTTATCTCTCAGTGCATCTACAACGGTTGTTGCTTCTTTGAGTCACAGCCTACATATCGGGCTATTACCGTCAGCCTATACGTCATAATTTTATGTTTTTAAATGATAATATTGCAATATTTAGCCAAAAAAGTTCTTTAGAAAAGTTTCTTAAGGTATTTATTTATTGTTATGTAAATTATTATTATTGTTAGTCAGGGTGTTCATCAATTTTGCTTCTTTAAGACTTTTTGTTAGAACTGTTATTGAATAATTAAACTTATGGTACACTGAGGGAAAACTAATGTTTATCAACCGTCATTCTAAAAAATTTAAACAAATACCTTTAAATTAATTCACCATTTAAAACCATATGTAAATAATTTAGTGTACTATTTAGTCAAAACATACAATAAGTTTACAAGTTTTTTAAAATTTCTATATTTTTTAAGAACTTTAAAATACATATATAAACGAGAGTGCGTAACTGAACGAGTTTGTAGATTAGCCAGTGATGACCGTAGATTTAAATTATACGTTTATTAATTTTAAGCATGTACTGAATTCAAAGCTAAACAATAATAAATATAAGTATAATCTAACAATTCGTTTATTCTAAATAAATTATTTACGGTTATTAATGAATATAATATCTAATTGTCATATATTTTTGTTTTTAGGACAATAAAAGTAAAAAAATAATTTACTTATACAATTATAAAGTTACATTCTATTTCACAAACTATCAAAGTAAACGTTTTTTAAACTTTTCAATTAATTTTATTACAAATATTAGATTTCTTATTGTTTTCTCGAAGGATCTTAGAACTTTCTAGTATCAATAATTAATATGTTGAAATATATCTGTTTTAAAACATCATAGTATATGTTTACATTTTCTTTCCTATCATTTATTTGCTTCAGAATTTTAAACATTACGAAAATAACTATTTTTATATATTGTAAGCACTTTTCTGTTTATCGTTTGAAAATTCTATTAGCAGTTAACTGTTTTCCACAGGTTTTAACTTTTTGTTTGAGAACTTATAAACAACTTCATAATATGCTATATACGTAGAAAATTATACATCAGAAACATTACTTTTGAATGATTTAAAAAAAAAAGTTTATAACATTAGTTTAGTAGAAATCTAACCTAACAGTTTAAAGCTTCTCAAATTAGAAGTAAAAGTATAAAAACAATTAGTCTTTAAGATGCTTAGACTTTAAAAATATCTTTTTAAGAAGTGCGTTTAGTTTATTGATTGAAGCATCATTGAACTATCTGTCAAACAAAAAAAAAACAACAAAGTATGATCTACGTAAAATAATATACTATTATTGTATATATTATGTTAATTAAAAGAAATTATTAAAATATATTTGTATTAATTAGAGCAAACGTAGTTTAATGTAAAAACTGTTTTTATACATATAACGGACTTGTTGTATTTTTAAATATTGATTACTTTAGTGCTAGTAGAGGCTATTAATATCTTTTGAATGTTTGTTTTTGTTCTGTTTAGGTATTTTCTTAACAACCAAACTAACTACTTTTGACACAAGTTAATATTGTGCATCATCAATTTCAAGTTTATTTACTAAAGCAAACAAACATTAATGTCAAATTTATTTCAAAAAACAAAATTACATTTATTACAATAAGTAACTAGAAATACATTTTTATACTTATTTACACTTCTTGGTCATAACTAACTTAGTAAGCTTTAAATAAATGTCGTTTTTTTCTACATTTAATTCTTAATTCTACAAAACCTATCGTAAACTAGTCCTTCATTATGTTTTTTTAAAATTAAGAAAAATATAGAATGCTAGATAATCTGTGTTTGTAGTTTAAATTTCTTTATAGTATGAGTAGAATAAGGATTTTACAAGGTCTTAAGCGTAATCAATCACATAACTAAACTCAGCTTAATAAGTATTTTAAATTCAGATTTTTTTACTATATTGATTTTTTACTAGATGTCTATATATCTTTTTTTTTTAGAGCTATAGCTTTTTTAATATTTGAAAAAAAATATTGAAACACTTTCAAACCAACAAGCCAAGTATATTTTAAATTTAAACCAAAACTACCTAATTTATAATATATTTACCTCTACGAAATAAATGAACATATTGTCACCATCCGAATGCATTAAAAATAATTTTAGAATTATATATCACTTTTAAATTTTAGTTTCGGTTAGTTTTCATAAGTTACAAAAAAGCAAAAACCTTGTGTAGTAAAGAAAACATTTTACAGCTTTGATAAGGTCTAGTTAACTTAAAAACTACATCAAAGGCAGAATATTTTTAATAGTGCCGGTATATATTTCTCTATAAATACATCTGTAAAACTTGATTAAAACTGTTTATTTAAGTTTTGAAACATGATTTGATAAAAAAGATTAATTTTTTTTTTTCATAAGGGTTTCATTAATTCTTTTTTGAATAGACCTTTAACTACTTACATTGTACATACTTACACACTAATACACGCTAAGATCTGTATATGTATTTGTTATTTATTTGTAATAGTTTAGTAGAGTTCTTCTTGTCTTAGTAACGAAAATTAGTTTAATATTATTGAAGTCTGCTTTTTTGTTAGGGTATTTTTGTTTTGTATTCATAAATAAAAAATTGAAGCTGTCATTAAAAATAAAGAAATACTTTAGTTAAGAATGATATTTATAATATAGCATATTAGTATCTATATTAGTTTGTTTAACATTTATTCCTTTTTTTTAATAATTAAGATTATTCAATAGTTTTAGTAATTTCAGAATTTTCCATTTCACACTTCCTAAAAACAAAAATTTGAACAAGTATAATTAATTTTAAAAGTATTATTTGAAATAGTTTAATTGACACAAACTTTTTGTTTGTAACAAAAAGTAGCTAATAAAACAATTATAATATTAAGAATAATTAGTAATTTATTTTTTTTTTTTATAATATTCATTTTAGATATTTATCTAAAATATAACATAAAGAACAAAAATATTTTTAAACTTAATTAGCTTTGTCTACTTTTAAAATAAGGCTAAGTAAATTAAATATAAATTAATTACTAACAGGAAAGCAAAATTTTGATTTTCAAGTAGTTCTTAATATTAAGAGATTTTGAATAATTTTTTTTATAAGAGTACTTAAAACATAGTTTACATAAAAAAGAAACCATAAAAAAACTGGTTTACTAACCATCAATATGTTATTTTTAATTTTTATATTATGTTTATTTTTCATTAAACAAGTTAATTTTAACTTTAATTTTTTTTGTTTTTATTGGTATTACAAAACTATAGTCTGACAAACTAATAGTAATTAATAATACTGAAAATCTTAACAATTAAATAAAATAAAGTTTTTGTAATGTAATTATGCGTGCTAGTAAAATATAACTTGGCAAGTCAATTTATTTAGTTAAGTACAAATTGACAAATAATTTAGCTGATTTAAACATAAAAAAAAAGACGTATAAAATTTCTTTTTATTCAACATAATCTAAATTCAAGCAGAGTTCTTATATTTAAGAATTTAAAATTCTATTCAAAATATTTTGAAATTTTTTGTAGTATAGTAATACTTTTAATTTTTTAGTAATTTACAGTTTCCTAATCCTTTCAGATTAGTTTTTAAAAAAATTCTAACGATTAAAAATTAAATAATGTTTTTCAATTGAAACATGATGTAATTTATTTAAATGCTATTTTTTTTTTGAAGATATAAAAAAAAACAGTTTACTAAATTATAGTTGTCTACACTTTAATACAGGTATTATATTTTAATTGTTCTTATTAGCATTTGCTTTTCACTAAAATACCTAACTTTACAAATATTTTGGATTTTTAAAATCTTAAACTATAACATAATTCATTTGTTTTCTAACTTACTAGTTATATTGCTTATAGAACTATAAAAAAGTGTGTTTGTTAATTGGAATAATTTTGTAGTTTATAAACAAAATAAGAATTAAAATATCTTTTTGTAGTAAAACTTTAAAAAAAAATCAAAGATGATCAAACAGATAAACAAAAATGCAACAAAAAGCCTTTTGTGACGTAACATTAAAAAATCACTAAAATTTTTTTACTCGTGTAGATTTAAACAAACGGACTCGTATTAAAAGCAACACAGTGCCTTTAAAGGCCGATCCTATAGCAAATTTTAAAAGCTGTTTTTACAACAATTTAATTTATCTATAAACTACCACAATCTGTTATTTGAACTTCACATTTATATTACAACTAATATAACCTTTTTTGTTATTTGTCTAAAGATTAAAAAGAAAAATCTAGATGCTTATGGCACATCAAACGTTTTTAAGAAATGAGGAATCAAGTTTCTTACTTAAGATTTATACAAAATTTTTATGTCTTTACTGATAAAAATACAAACAGCAATAAGTTTTCCTAATGGATATAATAAATAAAAATAAAAATATTAGCTATAACACGATTTTTAAGATGTAAAAAGTACTAGCCTTCTTAAGTATTATTCAGTTTTTAGTATGAAGAGTTTTATTATGGTAAACAGTTAGATGTAAAGTATACTATAACAATACAAGTCTCCAAGTTTGAGTAGGCTAAAAAACTTAAACGTTATATTTGCACAAGGTCCTAGGACTAATTGTTTAGGGCACTTTTTTGTCATTTAACAACTAATACTTCATAATTTAACTAAAAAATCGTTTTACAGTACATAAAACAAGTTACAGTATTTAGGCTAACCCAAAAGTTAACATAAATTATTCAAAAAGGAAAGTAAAATTCAGTTTGACTAACTTGTGTTATATTTAATTGAAATGAAATAAATAAAGTAATGTAACGCTATTCCAACCACTTGAAAACCGTTTAGTTTTTAAAAGAAAATTAAGAGTTATTGCAGTTATTGATTAAAAGCACTTAAAATTCTTGCCCGGACAAAGTCTGATATAACAAAAAGTTAGTAAATAATGAGAGCGCAATTTTCTTTTATGACGTAAAGAGAAAAAAAGAGAATGAGAGCGCATTTATCTTTTATGAAACTGACTGACAAAATTTTTATTATTGTTTTTAGTCACAAGTTGATAGTCGAGACTGAGTTGTGTGTTGAACCATCAGGAGCTGCAGAGACTTTTTACAAGAAAGACACTTGAATATTGGTATTAAGGTGTTTTATAAAGTTTTAGTAAATATAATTATAATTGTGTTTGTTAGATTTAAAGATTTTTATTTAAAGTAAGTTCAGTGATTCTCTTACTGTACATTTTTATAGCTCTTTTGCACTTCAACAAGTGATTTATTAAAAGCATTTTTTACAGTGGTTAGATATAAAGCATTTTCTACATAAGTGACATACTTTTATATTCTTGTATTAATCCACACTTAGTTTTTCCATTTAATATTAAGTATTTTTAAAAATATTATTTAGTTTTTTATAGTGGTTATTATACAGTAGTTAAGTACACAAATTATATATTTAATAGTTCTCGTGATTTTTACAATTGGTTTTGTGTTCATTAAAGTTCGTTTAATAGAGAAACCACTCAATTGTTGTGCCTGGTTATTTATATCTAGTAATACTAAGTCTAGACTAAATTAGTAAATATGTCAAATTCCGATAGTAAAGTCACACTTAAAGTAAGCCCCAAGCATGAACGTGCTAAGGTAAATGCGCCTTTGGATGTTTGGTCACAAACCTCAACTGGTTTTAAAGATTTAGATTTTTGAAAATTAGTTAGTCATAAAAGGTCTTTAAAAAAAGTGTGGCGAAGTTAAAAATTGAATAGATTAAAAAAATAAGGTTTAATCTTAAAAACATATAGTTTATTATAAAAGTTGTTAATTTCTTACTTCAACGTGGTAATAAATTAAATCAAAGATATAAAATTAAACAAGTCTTAATTTTTCGTACGTAAAAACACCATACAAAAATTTTACTTATTTTTTTTTATAATACAACAAAAAGATACAAAAATTTAAACAACTCTAATAGTAATAAAAATTGATTGAAATTGATTTATTATTAATTTTTTTTAGCTATTTAAAGTTTTTTTGGTTGATTTTTTATTAAATTGTATCGTTGTAATCGATTTTTTAGGATTTTCTAATAAGTTATTTATATTTAAATTTTTTTAAAAACTGTTTACTCATAAAATACACATTATTAAATGCAGATCGAAATCATTTTTGAAATAATATAAATTACACTTTTTTTCTAGTAATTACTTTGGTATTTAAAATATTTAATATACGAAAACAGCTGTTTGTATATATTGCAAGTATTTGTTTATTTATCATAAAAAATAAACAGGCAGTTAAATGTCTTGCATAGGACTTAATATTCTGTCACAAAATTTCTATCACTTTACAGATTTTTCTATCACTATACACAGAATTTCTGTGTATAGTGATAGAAAAAAACTTAAAGAAAGAACTTCATAATACACTACCTACGTAGAAAAGAAAATTTAAGAAACATTACTTTAAAATAATTTTTTAAGAAAAGTGTTAGTAATACTAGTTTAGTGTGAAATGAATGTAAAAGTTTTAAGCTTCTAATAGTAGAAGTATAATTGTAATTAGACTTTAAGCTACTATAACTTTAAAATCCTCTTTTCCAGAACAGTGTTTTGCTTATTGATTTGAACAACGCTTAAACAGTTCGTAAGCTTAGTAAAATAAATAAATAAAAATTGAAAAGTTATATAGAATTATATTATATATTACAATATGTTGTTTAAATAAAGTGTTAAAAGTTTAATAACTTTGTTTTAATTAGTTGGAGTTTAGTCAAAAAACTGTTTTTACATAAGTAACGGACTAATTGTATCTTTAAACTTTGACTATACTAAATTGTGTTATTGTCTTTTGCTTATTTTTTTTAAATTAAGTGTTTGCTTAAAAACCTAAATAACTATTTTTGATATAAGTTATAACTTGAATCTAAAGAATAAGTATCATCAATTCTAAGTTTAAATACTTTAAAAATCATACATTTATACAAACTATATACAATAGATAGCTAAAGTACATTCAATAGCTGATAAAATTCTATGTTGCTTAAAACCGTCTGATACACTTTCTAAGTATCTATTTAATTTTCAAGTTATACCTTTAATTTTAGAGGATACAAAACGTATCGTAAACTAGTAATTCTTTTTTTTTTTTTTGTTAAAAAAAAGTTTGATGTAAAATATGTAAATTAAACTGTGTCGAAAATTTATATATCCTTATAAAAGGTGTAAAAACTAAGAGTATTACAAGTTCTTAAGCGTAATAAAACTCTTAAGTCTAGTTTTTATTTTTTTTTACATTTTTTTCTTTTACTATTAACAATAATTTAGTTTAAATACAGTAGTACTGAAAAACATGAAGTTTAAAAATTTCATAACCAAAATGAAATCGACCGTATATAATATAAATGAATATAATATAAAAATGTTTTAATTTGAAAAAACCGTTTAAGATAATTAAAAACATAAACTTAATAATTAAAATATGGATTTAATAAACGTCATATTTATATGTCAGAAAACTGATAAAATGTTAAATAAAGATTAATTAAAGGAATAAAAACAAGTCAAGGGTTTTGGAGGGTATTAACGTCAGGTAGCATATTAATTCATAAAATGACATAAATATTTACTGTTGTGCTACTTTTTTATTTTATTTGTTATAAATATTTATTAAAGACTAATTAGGTAGATTACATAAACTTACTTTCTTGTATTAAATGTGGCTCTGTTTAAAAAATAGTAGCAAACTGAGATGTTTAAACGTATACTTTTGAAGTTAGCAAAAATAATGTTATAAAAGTGGACATTTTGACTATATTTATTGGTTTAATCTTTAAAATATTAAATATTTATCACATACTGAAAGTTATTAACCACTAAGTAGGATAAGATTATAATTTGTTTGTAAATAGATTTATTAAAAAAGAGATTAATAAAACAGTTGGAAAAAAGTGATCTAACAATGCTATTTAATCACAATTATTAAAAAAAATTTAAGCATAAAAATACTAGTTTATTGGACAGATAGTGAGTAAATTTAGACAATATTCGCAGTTTTATCTTTCAATATTTAGTGTTGTATGTGTATTTATAACTCAGACTGTTTGTTTATCAAGTTTAAAATTTTTGCCAGCTTGTACTTATATAGTCGGCTGACACGTGATATAATCTAAGAAAATTAAAATGTCTCATGTTCGACAGGTTCTATTTTATAATTTAAATGCTTAAAATATATATTTTATAGAATAAGAATCAAATAAAATTCTTGTAGCAAATATAAAAAATAAAGTATACGTTGAGCTCCATATATGGTAAAAAAATTATTTTTTATAGCTTACATACATCATTTAAACAAACATTCTCGCTTTAAACTCGAGCTAAAAATCCTGTGTATGAGTTATAATAAAATGTAGTTACAGCTTTCTAGTTATACGTAATTAAATTGTAGGTCTACCTATTATAATAATACTATTGTCAATATTTACCTTTTTAACTTTACCATATAAGTTATTACTTTTCTTTCTTTGTTATTACTTCACTTAAATAAATGCTAAATAAAACATTTTTTTTACAATAGATTTTTCTTTTACTAGCTAAAAATAGTTAATACTTGGGTTTGTTATTTCATTATCGGATTATACTTTTAGTATATTTTTATAGATTTTATTTACTTTAAATAAATTTTTCTCAAAGTAGACAAAAAAAAATTTGAAAATAGTTTTATATGAGTTTAAAGTTTTATAAAACTGAATTATGACAAAAAATTTATATAGAAAAAGTTAAAAGGTTAGTTTTTTACTGTATTTGACAGCTTACAGTATTAATAACTTGTAACATAACAATTAAAACAGAGCATATAAAAATTAAATTACTCATTTTCTTTTGTATTTTTAATTTTTTCATAAGTTACTAACTTTAAACTATAACACCATTTACGTTTAAAAGTTTTAAATAAAAAAATCTTAAACAAATGAACTGACTAAACTGTTTTTAAATGAAAATTATAAAAACCTATTTTTTATAAAACTAATATAACATTCAGTTCAAATTACTGTGGTAAAAGCTATAAAAATAATAAGTTTATAAATAAAGGTGACTTTGAAGTTAATTTATTTATTTTAAAACACATCTAAGTACCTATATAAAAAAAATGCTTTATTCTCTATCTTATTTATAGATGTATTTTACAATGCTTTTCTACTTAATATATTTTGATGTTTTACATAAGATAACTGTAAGGTTTTAAACAAACTAGTTTTATATAATAATAATTTTAAGTTTAATGGTCAAATGTCGTTAATTCAAAATTAAGCTGTTATTAACTTAACGGTCTGATTAACTATTTTAAAGTTTACAAAAGAAAATTTCATCAAGATGATTGTTTAAAACTACTGTAAATACGTAGTTAAACTTTAAGTAGTAACAAGTAAGATTACTTGAATTTTTTTAATCCACAACAAAATATTGTAATTACTAGTTTCTTATTTTTAAAGTTTCTAACTCTTGGTAGAGGAGTAAAGAAACATTACAATGCCTTATGGCTAACTTAAGAAACAAAGGTTTTTCACAGAAAAAGTTTAATAAAAAGCTTATTATTGTATATATTGCTTTAATTTTTACAAACTCCGATAAATTTATATATGTATTAATTAATCAAATAAATAGTTTTTTAATAGTGAAACTAATTTGACTATTTTTTAGAAATATCCTGTTACTAAAATATAACATATAAACAGGTATTTTAAATTGATTAATTTTAGAATTGAAATTTTACATGATCATAGCAATAGTCGTTATGATCACTTTGTTTTAAAAAACTATCTTTAAGTTTTTGTATTGTTTTTATAAAATAAAAAGTGTATTGCATAAACGACTTATAAGTTCCTAGAGTTTAAATATATTTTGCTTTAAAGCTAGAAGTTTGTAAATGTTATAAACTTATAAATATTTGAATAAAATTATGTCTATTTTTAATTTGAAAATGTTATTATTTAATATTATGTAATCAATTTTTTGATTTGCTTATGCTGGTGAGTTAGACTTTTCATAAAGATTTTTTTTGTAGTAACCAATTTTTAGTTTTTATAAAATAACTTTTAATTTAAAAAAAATTGTCTTTTTTTAAAACTTTACCAAAAAATTAGTTACGTAAAAGTCCTTAAACATTTACGACTATATTACAAAGAGTTAGTAAATCAGCCTACGTCAATTACTTAAAAACATAAGTTTTAAATAATTTGATATATATGCATATATATGCAACACTTTTATTTCTAATAATTATAATATTGTTAGAAGAAAACAAGTTTTCATACACTTTTTAGTACATATAGAATACGATATAAACAAATTTAATAATAAATTTAATGATGATTATTTTATATTCTTTCTGTAGGATATATTTATTTTATTCAGTTATAAATTAATAGATTTTTTTATAGATTAATAAAAAATTTTCTTTACAACACCAGTATATTAATATTATAAGCAATACTTCCAACAACTTTCATGAATATTTGTTTATTTTAATTCTGATGTGTATAAGTTTTGTATTATTTTAATTTGGTTAGTTATATGTTCCAGCAGTAACTTTAATCTCTAAATATTATACATCAGGACTAGTGATGTACCGGACCCACAATTTTGGGTCCGGCCGGACCCGGATCCGGACTTTTTTTTCAAACTAGAATCCGGCCGGAACCGGATCCGGACTTTTTTTTCAAATTAGAATCCGGCCGGAACCGGACCCGGACTTTTTTTTCAAATTAGAGTCCGGCCGGAACCGGATCCGGTCTTTTTTTTCAGATTAGAATCCGGCCGGATCCGGATATCAGACAAAAATGGCAATATCCGGCCGGACCCGGATAGTGAGTCCGGTACATCACTAGAATAAACTAGCCTGAGTCAGAATGAGGTTTTTAAAACTGAAAAATAAAACTTTAATCTAATAATAAGTAGAACAGCTAGCCACAAGGTTTACAAATTTAGGTGTTATTTACAGTTAAAAATCTGAAATTAAGTTATTGAACAAAATACACTAGAAAATTACAAAATATTGAAAACTGGATCAGCTCAAACTCATTCAAAATCTAAAAGAAAACTAGCCTGAGTTTTTATAAAAAACTAAACTAGCCTGAGGCAGTCCAAGATTTTCTAAAATTTCAAAAAATTTTCAAACTAGCAGGGTTGCCACTGTTTAAGTCAATAAAACCATCTAGAGTGAGTATAAACAAGCCTGAGTCAGAATGAGGTTTTTTAAAAACTGAAAAATTGCTTTAATCTAATAATCAGTAGAACAGCTAGCAAAGGTTGACAATTTGGTAGTAAAGTTTTGGACTGATTGTGGTACACTTAACTTATTAGTACTACCAATCATAAATAAATCCTACCTTATTTAATTAATATCTAACAAATACTAAATTCTAACTGAGACTACTTTCTATAATCAGATACGACAGTTTTGAGTGATGAATCTTTTATATAAAACACAACAAGAAATACTAGCATATACAAAATTATTAATTACTTTGGTTATACTTTAAAAACTGAAGCTATTTAAATCTATGTCAATGACTTAAAACAAAAAATTTAAAATTAAATAAAACTTTAGTAAACAAGAAACTGTAAAATTTTTAATAAGCTATTAAACTATAAATCTGGCTTAAATATTTAAACAATTAAACACCTGTTGAAATATTCACTTTTAAGACAAAACACTACTTACAATAAGCATTCACAAAAACGTTCAAGATATTTTGTTGCTTCAAGCTACACACCAAACTAACTAACTGCTTACATATAAACTGCCTGTCATGTTCTGATGTTTTGTTGCATCAGTATTTAGTTTGAAACTTTTCGTCTTATGATTTTCATTGGCTCGTACATTCAACCGTATTAACTCTATATATTCTCTGAGCTCAACTTTAACAATAAATAATGCAAGTATTCATTCTAAAGTTTTCAATTTTAAACATATGTAAAAAGTTGCATTTCATGAAATGTTTATTTATAGTTTAAATGTAAACAAATGTAAATTAGTCACGTGTACAAAATGAGCCAATCACGGTAGGTGTTTAATTTCAACTGACGAAAATGACTCTTACTAATTTTCACAGAGTTTGTTTTTGAAAAATACTTTTCAGTATGCACTTTTTTACTAACTAGATCCGGGTCCGGCCGGATCTCTGTTAGGATCCGGCCGGACCCGGATTCGGACTTTTTTTTTCAAATTAGAATCCGGCCGGAACCGGACCCGGACTTTTTTTTCAAATTAGAATCCGGCCGGAACCGGATCCGGACTTTTTTTTCAAATTAGAGTCCGGCCGGATCCGGATATCAGACGAAAATGGCAGTATCCGGCCGGACCCGGACCCGGACAGTGAGTCCGGTACATCACTAATCAGGACTTAATTTTTAAACTTATTAATAATGAATTATTAAAAAGGTGCAACATTCAAATTGTATTATTAATATTGTAAACTAACGAGTGTAAATATTTTTTATTAAGTGTTTAATTAAATACGCCACAGCAAACGAGTTCTTCAACTTAAGTGTTTATGTATGATTTGTATTTGACAAGTATGTACTTACATTTGAGGTTTAAGTCTTTAGCTCGTAAATATAGGGGTATGAATTTCTTAGGTTTGTTTTTCGCAATTAAAGTTTGAAAAAAATTAGAAGTTTTCTTATTTATATATATATATATTTTGTAAACAACTATCTAACTGTATTCAATTTATATCTTATATATGTTTATTAAATCAATAATAGCGAATAATATTTTTTTTAGTTTCAAGGTTTTGAAAATATAAACTACAAAAAAAGTCCTGATGTAAAATTTATATTACATATATAAATACAAGTTATTCTATTAAAAGTTGCCATGTGTAGACTACAAATTAAAAATATACAATGACTGCAATATCTAGCTATACATATTTTTTAAAGTTAAACTATTTTCATTTAATTTGAAAACATAGAAGAATTTTAATAAAAAAAAAAGTTTCTAATTGTCTAAATAAAATTTTAAACTGACTCCTTCGGTAATTATTATTTTTTTTTTTAATTCATTCTAATATGTACTTAATGTTTAAAGATATTTAAGTTTGCTATGAAAACATCTAAACTCCTAATATACTACAAAAATCTTTTTTTTTTTTGACTGTAGAATAATAATTATTAATTATAATTCTAGATTAAAAATTAATGTTAATAACTCTTATTAATTGTTATTAAAACTTTATTTGTTGAAAGTATTATATAAATATAATATTTTATTATTAATTTTTTAAATTAGTTTAATGTTTTATAAATTACATAACGGCAAACAAGTACTTTTATTTAACTGTTTACATCTGATTCAAACTTGATAACTAAGTACTTACAGCTAATATTTCATCTCTAAAAGTTAGAGGTACAAAGTTTTTTTTATCTAGATTAGTTAAAGCTTTTTGAGTTTTTTAACTAGAACAAAATTTTAAGTAAAAGTTCCGAAACAGTAAAATAATTAGGAAAATATTGTTCTATCAGTTTTTTTTTTTGGATTATACAAAATTCAATTCAGACTAACTCTGTTGATTTTCGAAAAAAGACAATAAATAAAGTTTTTTGTAATATTTTAAGTTTTCTTACCTTTTTAATATAAAATCTAAACAGCCAATTAACTCTAGTAAAGTTGCAAAATTTAGACATTCAACTATCATTGCAAAGTTTTTGAGAAACTAAAGATTTTTGGTTATTAAATATTCTAATCTTTTCTAAAACAAGTTTTGACGAAACATAACATATGCCAGAAACAGACGATGTAGTGTTGCTACAAAATGTAAGACATCTAAACCTTAAATACAAACTAAACTACGAGTAAGTTAGTAGCTTCTAGCAATATAAGCAGCTAAATTTATAAAGTATTTTAAATTCTTATCTGAGTATAGTAATTATTTACTAGTATTATTGTATTATTATCTTTTTATATCTAAACAACTTTAAATTATAACAACTACGCGTTATTTAAAACACTGCTTTAATATAAAAGTTCTTTTATCTTTACAGTACTATAAATAAACAAATTATCGAACACGTTATTAACTAAATTTCTGTAAATAATCTTTAAAATATTTCAAAAACCTTATGAACATAACAAAAAAAGTTTGTTGTTTTTAGATAACTAATAAACAATGTAAAAGGATGTTTAAATTATTAAAGAATACAAGTTTTTAACATTTTTAAGCTAAATTTATGTTAACACTTTTTGTAAAAATTTAACCAGTATATAGGTTAATAAACATTTGTCAATTATTCCTGATAACTATAACAATTTCATTTTAGTTTGTATTAATGTGTATAAAGTATGTTTTGAATATCACAGGCTGTAAGTTTAAAAACATAAGTTTGCTAATAAGGCGCATACCGCATTTAACTGCAAATAAAAAATATACTATCTTAAAAAATCACAATACTTAAAAAGCTTAATAAACACTTATTTGATGTTTGTCTAAGATTGTATTATTGAACATGCATAAATTGCAAAAAAAAATTCCAATTGAACAAAAGTTATTTGATTTTAAGCTTATTTACAAAGGTATTACTCTTAGATTGTATTGTAAACAAATATCTTTATTTATGAATCAAAACTAGGCAGACTACACTGGTATTTCTTAATTTTGTTTGTTAATACCTTTATTTTTAATAAGATACAAAATATTGAGTTTAAAACACAAAAATAAACAGTTTCTTCTCCTTTTACTATTTATTCAACATATATTAAAAGATGATCTTTTGGGAAAAACGTCGACCTCTTCTTTAAAAAATACTTACTTCTTATTAAATAAGCCGCTTGCTTTAGAAAAAATTTGTGAGTATTTTTTTATAAAAATATCTAAGAATTTAAACAATATACACTTTTAACGACGCACAGAAGTTCATTAAATTTTTTAAGCTTACTAGAATGTCGAAAAAACAACATTTTTATTTTTCCTTGTTATATTTTTAAATTGTTACTTAATAGAATTAAAAGAAACTTTACTGTTTAACAAATATAAAAATACAAGGAAAAAAAACAAAATTCATTACCGACCTAGGGTAACGATTAGGGGAAACAGTGATTAAAAAAAAAAGTTTAAAACAAAATATTATAACAGTAAAAAAAATATGAGTAAGGGATAACAGTGATAGTAAGAAACAAAATAAATAAAATTTAATTGATGAAAATATTAAATAGGAACAAATTATAAAACGTTCAAAAGTTTTTTTCGAGTTTAATAGCAAACAAGTTTAATTAAAATTAAATATATCTATAGTTAAGAAAAAAAACATACTAATCATATGACTATTGTCTATAAAACAACATAAAAGGTTAACCATTTTACTGTACTTTTTCAAAAAATAAATAATATTTTTTACTTAAACCTCATAAGTTAACGAGTAAGAATTATAATCGAACTTATACTTATTCTATTTAACGCACTAGTACAAATTTCGAAAACATAGGTATCAAAGCTAAGGCATATGTATTGAAGAAAAACTTACAATTTGTAGAGAAAGTTTTAACAAAAGTTTGTAGCTTCTAGGTTTAGAAGTAAAGAAAGTAAAGTTTAGTAAATACTTTTCTACAATAAAGAAAGTATTATAAAATGTTAACACATAGAAAATTTTTTTTTTTAATTAAATATATTACATTACAATTTAATATGATTTACTTTTTATCATATAATTCAACCAAGATTGTATATTAACTGACATTTGTTTTTTTTTCTTTATAAAAACGATCTTATGTGAAAAAAGTTAACGAAAAAGCTTTATCTTAACTTCTAAAAAAAACTCTGTACTATCACTTTAGGTAAGTTAAGTTGTATTAATAAGTAATATTTTTGATAAATAGATTTAGTAACAATCAGTTTTACAAAGCGTTTCTTATAACAAATTTGATATTAAAGGGGTTTTCTACACCATATCCCAGGATTAATTGTTTTAAGTTTGTCGTAAAAAACATTTTTTTTCCATTTTAATACCTGTTCTATTTTGAAT
Organism: Thalia democratica; assembly: GCF_965202585.1. NCBI lineage: Eukaryota > Metazoa > Chordata > Thaliacea > Salpida > Salpidae > Thalia > Thalia democratica. Next base: position 144,792 of record NW_028139258.1, read on the forward strand.
ATACTTTATTAAATATAAAAAACACATTACTTGTAAAATATTTTTTACACGTGCTAAATATATTTTCATACGTCTCTATTTATTAAGTACTCCTAATTATAGAAGTTTAAAATTCTTATATGTTCATTTATTCAAAATATTCAAAGTTTTTAAGTTTTTAATTATCTTTTTCGAGACAACATTTGTGAAATTTAAATTTTTGCATAAGCGCTAAACTAAGTTGTTAAGAAGGGAAAAAAGTTTCATTAAACCTTCTTTAACGTAAGTGTCAAGACAACTCTGAAATACTTCAATATATACAGTAGAAATCTCTTTTAGGTTTTCTTTTAAAGTAATTTTAAATTTAATTACAAAAACTTTTATATGGCACAAAGACACTTTTGCATTAGGCGTCAGTATTGCACGAAAATTAAATTTTGGACCGGTTGAAAAACTTATATTTTGAATTATTTTTTTTCATAGTTTGTTTTTTATTAAATTTATTTTTATTATAACTATTACCCCTAACCCTTTGCCTTGGTTGGAAACTATTTTCTTTTTTTCTTTTTTTGTTTTCAACAATTCAATGTAGTTTTTTTTCATAGTCATATGATTAGTAAGTTTTTAATCTATTGAAAATCTATCTTAGATATTTGTTGTTGTTTTTTTAATCACTGTTACTATTAACTGTTACCATCGATCCTGAACTTTTTTTTAATTAATATATATACTTGTATGTTATTATTGTATTTTATATGTTTTGTTAATTTTTCTTTGGTATAACAGTTAGTTGTTTGATTTAAATTTTTAGCTTCTAAATACTTCTTTTAAATACTCAGCTAATTTTAAGGAAATATTTTTTTTAACACTTTTTTTTCTAATTTTTTTTAATTATTTTTATTTTATTAATTCTGTTTCTTTTTTACTCTTGTGCAAAAATGTAACTCGTGCAAAATTGACCTTTGGTGCAAAATTTTTATCGTGCAAATTTGTTTTCTCGTGCAATTTAGTCTTTGTGCAAACATTTCTTCGTGCAATTTTGTGCATTTGTTTAATTTTTTTACCGTGCAATTTAGTCTCCACGTGCAATTTAGTCGTTTTGAATTTAAGTTTAGTAACCTTGTTCAATTTAGTCGTTTTGAATTTTGACCTATCCCCATAGTTCGAAGCTACATTTATTTAACAAAACTTTATATAAAGACTTAAAGATGTAGGTATAACACTTCCAAACTTTTTTCTAAATTAAGATAAATTATTTTATTAAAAGTCATCAATCTAGTTTCGGTTTTGTTTATGTAAATTAAGTGCATTAATTAATGATCGTTTGTAATTCAAACAAAAATTAAAATTGTAATTATGAGCATTTAATAGTTGAAAATTATTTTAGTACCTTATTTAAATTAAGTTATTGTGTTTACTTATTAGACGTCTGTATTTAATTTTTAAATTAGGTAAAAAAATTACAAACTTTTATCATTTTAGATAGACAAATAAAACTACTGTGAAACAAGGATTTAGCGATTTCAGTTTGTATTTAATTACGGAGTTTTAAATGTTAAAATTTTATTACAGTCGTCATAACTTTTCTGAACTAATGAAATAACAGTAGTTAAAGATGTAAAAAAAAAATATTTTACTAATGCGGGAAACAATCTTTTGATATTTATTAGATTAAACAAGTCAACATATTTACTAATCTATCTTTCAGAAAAAATTTATTTCCGAATTTAGAAAAACGAAACCTAACATCGTAAATCAAAAATAAACTTCTAGTTTAAATATTTCACACATCTAACGCGTAATTTGTGTTAAAGTATACTTTATTTTGGTCTTGTTTAACAATTGATTTAAGTATTATTAGACTTAACGTATTTGTAACAGTTTGAATTTACATGTCAAACAATTTTAAATCTAAATATAATCTAATATTATTAAAGGACTTTGAAAAAAAAGTATTTGTAAAAATAATATAGAATAAAATATACGTCACTAACATAATCTAACAATAATTTAATTTTACTACGTTTCTTTAAATATACTATATTATTAATTTTTATCATCCAAAAATGAACTTATTTTTAGCTGTGTAAATCAGCTTTTTATAAAATTTAAAATAAACGCATTCACCTGTAAAAGTCAACTGTAAAATGTAGGTCGTATGTCAATATGTAAATCGTACAACAACAGTACTCAAATATATTTAAATAAATGTCGGGGGACTTAATGCAAAAGACAGTAAATTGTTTTTCGGGCTAAACTTTAATTATGTATGAAAGATATTTATTTATATTAGTTTTAAAATACTATACACACATTTAAACATTTGCAAGAATATTTATACCATAAAAATAATCGTTATTATTATGTATTCAAAAGATGAAAGATTAGTTTAACTAAACTACAAGGTTACTTAAAACGTTTAAATTATAACTTATTTCTTTGTAGGAGTTTGAAGTCGAGGCAGATTTTGAGGCCTAAGAACTTTGACTGTAGTTGAAGTTACTATTTGATGACTGTATTTATTTTCTATGTAATTTAGACAAATGTATGTTGTAAACATATGCCATACTTTTATTGTCAACGGTTATTAAGTTTTAAGAACTATATTTTTAAAAATTTAAAGAGAAAACAATATAGCTGCTGTTAAAATGCTAAAATGTTCTACACCTACAATGTAAATATAAAAAAAATGTTAAAATGCTTTAAATGAACTTAAAATTTTAATAAATTGTAGTTTAAAAAATCAATATATATCGTTCTGAAAGTATCTTTAAAAAGTTTACTAACTCTAAAAGTTAAACGTTCAGTTGAAGTATACACAACTAACAAAATATAGATATAGCTTTAATGAAATTTATAAGTGGTCCTTTGTTTTAACCAATAATAAATAATTTCATATGCTTCTGTTTTTTGAGGCTAATACGATATTATGTTAACACTATCAGATTTAATGAATACTTTAATCTTAAACGTTGTGGTATATTGTTTATTACGTAAAAATTATATCAAACTTCCATCTGGCTTTTATTTTGATATAGAGCTTGTTTTAATTCTAGGAACCAGTTGTTATAGCTATTGATATACACTGAAACTGTGATTTTTGTATCTACATAAAAAAACCTCTCAAAATTTAGAAAAACTAAAAGTGTTTGTAGTTTTGAAAATTATTCTTTAATGAACTAATTAAAATAAAAAACAATATTTTACAAGTAGTGCATTTTATTGCTATCTATATTTGTATATTTATCAAAGCTGGACTAATACATTAAAAAATCATAAACACACTATTATACCCAAAAAAAAATTAAGTGATACCATGAATAACATTGAACTAAGTATAAGAAAACTAGGTTACATGCTTGTATGTAATACGATAATAAAGTAAAGTCAATGTAAAATAAAGAAAGTTAAAAAAGAAATTATTGATGCTTTTGCTTCAAACTTTATCAGGTAAGAAAATTTTATGTTCAAATAGGTAAGATTAATTTATCAGGTAAGAAAACTGAACAAAATAAAAAGATGACAAATTGGTTGTAGATTATAAAATACAAATATTAAGTTTTAAGTTATTAAAGAAGGTTAGTTAAGATTTCTGTCAATTACAAGTCTAAACTAATACTTCTGTACTGCTACTTGTAGCAGCTACAAACTCAGAAAAAAAAGATCTGATCTGTTATTAATACTTTGGTTGTTAATAAAAGTTCAGGTGAAGTAATCGTTTGTTGTTACATGTATTTAAAGTTGCATTAAAAAAACTACCGTTTAATGTGCTTAACTTGAAAATCAGAGTTATTTTTTTTTATTCCAATTAAAATATTAAAACCATATTCTTGAAATAAAACAGTAGACAAACTAAAGATCAATTTAAGGTAAAGGTAACTCAAAACGAATATTCCTTTTTTGAAGAAAAGTAATTTAGTTTTTAAAAATGGTTAACACGATTAGTTTTGTTTCACATACAAAACATTTTTTAACGTTACAAAATTTGGTTATTTATTTTAGGTCGAATTGAGTCAAAACAAATTTCAAAATATAAGCTAGAAATACCTAACGAAATATGCATGTATCTAAAAAATGAAAAAATACAAATTAATCCTTCAGAAAAACATAAAAGAACAAACTCAAAAATTTCTTTATAGTCTACTTTTCGAATCTGAAATGCTAAAAAAAGCACGAATAACACCTAAAGCCTAATAGTAAGTCATTCAATTTATATAAACATTCATTTAAGGCAGGGTCGGCAAACTGCGGCCCGCGGGCCAATTGCGGCCCGCGTAGGGTAAATCTGCGGCCCGCGAGAACGATATTTTTTTGAATGGAATGCGGCCCGCGAAAGAAAATTTTGTGGCCCGCGAGCATGTAAATGTCGCCCGCTAAGCAAAAATATATTTCAAGCTAAATTTTTTCGGTAACTCGATTGAACTTGATCAGTTTGGTTTTAAATATCTATATAAAATTTCAGAATAATAAGAAGAAATTACTGCTTTAGTTTAAAATTTTTTAAAAGACAGATTAGCATTCTAACAGGATATTGTTTTCAGTTTCATAATAACTTCTTTTTTACAACAGCAAATACTTTTCTGAAAAAAAAGGGTAAAGAGTTCTTAAATTTACTAAGTTAATTACGTAATACCTATTTAGTAAATAAACTAAATGTAAATATTTTCTATTTTGTACAAAAGTAATGCACAGTAATTAACTTAAGAGTCAATTGTTTATAGCTTAGATATTCTTTTTGAATATTTTTTATACCTAATTTTCTTATATATATTTTTGTTTGTAAATGATATATTTTAGTGTAAAAGTATTTAAAATAACATAATAACAAGAAATAATGTTTATTTGATTTTTGTTTTGACACATTTTAAATTTTTAGAAGTTTTCCTTGCACTTTAAACTAATTTCTATGCACATAAACTTAAAAGTATGCTCATATTTTAAACCACTTTTTATTTAATACTTTAGTTAGTATAAGTTTAGTTTATGCATAATTTTATAACATTGTTTTTTCTACATGTAATATCTAAATATGTACAGACACATTTCAAACAACACATATGACATAAATTAATATAGTTTTTGTTAGGTATACACTTTTATTTTTTAAACATTGTTTTTGTCAAACTAAGTTTTTTTTTTACATTTGCATATCAATACACACAATTGCTGTTTTTTGGAGCTACCTATTTAATATAAACTAGATTTAGGGATCTTAATTTTCCCAAGTTTGTATATTGTTATTCAAAATAGTTCAAATTCAAGCAAATAAACAATTAAACATTGCCACACACTCAGCTATCTATATTTGAAGACTTTAAAACTCAGGCCAACTAAGTCATTTCATAATTTTTTGGCTAGAAATGCTTTTTGTATACAAAAATATCAGGAATGTTTTTGTTGACTTAGGCTGGATTTTTTGCTTGAAAGAGTGGCATATTAAACTTATGATGTATGTTTTGCTTAATCCACACTGTGGATTCCACAGTTTTAGTTTGAGTTATAAAATATGTTTGATTTTAAGTCTTGCAGCTGATATAATTTAAAATATTATTTATACAATTGTGTACATTTAAGTGTGAACAATCAGTGTTGCCAAAAAACTTGAATCCCTGAAAAGCTTTGAATTTAAAAGCTAATGATTAAAAATTCTGGAAAAATAATTGAATTTGAGAATATTTGAAAAAACCTGGAATTTCAAACATTTTTTACATATAAAGTAATTAAATTTCGATTTGACACAAAAAATTTAGCAAATAAACATTTTTTATTAAAAAATATTTTAAAGTAGCTTAACAGTTTTTTTTAATATTGATATCTTTTTTAAGACATTTTTGAAACTTTAATTAAATTTTTTACTATAAATAAAAGAAGGAGTTGTACTATCAAAAACTTTGTATTGGTGCATTGCACCTCTACTTGTAAAATTTTACCGATGGTTGTGCTTCGCGTTGGAACTAAATCAAGAAATTCTACAAAAATGTCAAAATTATTAAAAACATCTCTATTAAAAATTTTCAGATGAGCAATAGTTTTTCTATCAGTGCTCTCATGTTAACAGATTGATTAAAGTACTAATTTGATTTATGCAAATTTATAACCTTAATGCCTTTCCTAAACACAATTAGTTGTTGTCATTGAAGAAATTAACAAAAGTTTTTCATTACCACTAACATAAATTACTTAAAAAAGTTTTCAATTATAAACGGAATCTCCTTTTAAGTAATAGATTTTGCTACTTTAAAACTTGCCTTGACAATTTTTTTCTGATCGTTCTGTAGTTACTGAAGATAATAATGTGCTTTGTCGGAAATGACTTGGTTATTTTTTTTATTGTTTCTCGCAATAACTCCTAACTAACGCTTTTTTATTCTTGTAGCTCGTCTTATATTTTACAATTAATATTTTTAAATGCAATATTCTTATTGCAAATAAAGAATTGCTATCGTGCTTAATATAAAACATTTCTACTTCGCTAATGAATCAATAAAATTTTATATATTTGTTAAACTTGTTTAAGAAAATCAGTTGTCCATTTCAGTTGACTTATTTTTTGGCATGTAATTCTATTACTGTTAATAACCTTTGTTATTTCTTTATGTAGTGAACTTTATATTAACTGGATTGCTACACAAACAGGCTATTTTAAAAAGTGTGAGTGAAGCTTTTATTTCAAACACTTCAAAGAAATCTTACAATTCTCAGAATAATTTTTATGACTGTTGTGTAGTTTACTAATTGCATTTTTTTCTTGTTTTCTTACACTTTTTGTACATTTTGATAATGATGATATTTTAACTAGGTATTTAAGCTTGATTAACAACTATTTATTAGCTTTTTTCAAATTTTTATAAATTTAAGCTGCTTTATACATCTCAGACATTTTTGCTTTTTAGTGGCAACCATGTAAAAGTCTAATTACTAATAAAATATTTTATTTAAATATTTGAGAATTAATTATTTTAAATCATGTGCTTAGCTTTCTGGAATACAAACAGGTATTAATTTTATTATGTTAACTATTTACTAAATTTCATAATGAGTGTAAACTATTTAACTCGCAAAAACTTTTTTCGAAGTAAATATTTATAGAAATATAAAAAGTGTTGATGATATAACAAATGTATAATTTGTTAAGAGAGTTAGGTTGTAAGTAACATTAAAAAAGTATTAAGTCTAACTTATTAAGTGCTTATGGAAGTACATATTTTATTAACAATATTAATACATATTTATTAAAGTATATTAGTCAATGTAAATCATAATCTAATGAATATTAATTTGAATAGGCATTCTATGTATAGCTAAAAGTCATTTTAAATAATAAGATGAATAAAAGTAAAACTTTTCTCTAGTGTGACTAAAACTAAAACCATTAGATTATTTTAATGTAACTTAAACTAAAACTGCGGCCCGCGAAGACTTTGGAAACTTGAAATTTGGCCCGCGAAGACTTTGGAAACTTGAAATTTGGCCCGCGACCACCAACTGCCTGCCGAACCCTGTTTTAAGCTTTTTTTTATGCGGAGTTAATTATAATCCTAAAGATAATTTAATTTTATTGTAACCTACAGTATCTACTTTCATTTTACTTTAAAATACTTTTTAAGTATTTAAATTTCAGAAAAATAAACATTCGGCTACCTTTAGCATGTTTTAAACATACATAAATAAAAAATAAGTTTTTTAAATCTAAACGAAGTACAGACCTAGCTTTCGTCTAAATATAAAAAAGTTAACATCTTTAATTACTTTAAATGGCATTGTTTTGCTGGATTATTTTAGGGTTTTTTTTGTTAAGTGAACTTTTCAAAAGAAAAAAGCTAAAAAAATAGTTTGAATAAAAGTCCTGATGTTAAAATATATGTAGTGTAGAATATTAAGAAAAAAAGTATATTAGATTAAAGAAAGTAAAGAAAAAACAAATTGTATTATTTATTATAAACATTTGTATAAACTTTTTAAATTCATATTAAATGTTTTATAGACATAAAAACAGTCAAACTAGCCCAGTTAGTTTTTTTTAAGCCTTTAAAGTCACCGTTTATCTGTGAAGCCTGATTTTTGGTATAAACGCATATCAGTTTTGTGACTTTTTTTTTTACAAGTTCATAAAAAATAATCAAAAATATTTAGCCGTAATTTGCTTAACAAATAGCATCAAAAAACCCATTGAACTGTAGTGAGGTTTTCAAGCACAGAGCCTGTGCATAATATTGAGTATACAGTTGCTGCCATTAGGTATAGACCTAATTGTCTATATCAAGAAGTAGTTCAGCAAATTTGTAAAGCAATTTTTTTACAGACTGCCTACGTGGCTTAAGCTAGAGATACTTATTTATCAGAATTTTGTACTCTATAGGTCTAAATAAGATGGGACTAAAGATGGGTTTTACAAGTTTTTAACTTGCGGGAGTATTTAGGAAATCACGAGGCAATGAGTTGTAAGAAAAGGTAAAAACTAAAATAATAATTTCTAACCAAGGGGTGAAAAAAAATGTTTTTGGGTTTTATTTACCTTTTGTGTTTTAGTCTTAAATTTGTCTTATTTTTCCTCAGTGTTTACTCCCAAAGCCTTAGCTTAGACAAAAACGTCCACAAGGCAGTAAGGTAAGCAATTTTTTTTGCAGAATTTATGCTAAATTAGCTCCAACCAACGAGTAACATATTAGTTTGACAATGTATAGAAACGGCTGCAGTAGTAAGGTTTTTGAAGTTTTTTCATAAAATTCTCCAAACTGTGCTTGTAAGATAAGGTAGCATTACGGCAGTAAATAAATAACACTTAATTCTCTCATC
>NW_028139259.1:0-153184 GCF_965202585.1 Thalia democratica
GTTGGATTTTGCTGCAAGTAGTTATAGTGCTTTATTAATTAATACAAATCGCTGCTCAAAATCTATTAGCTTTTAGAAATAGCTTGAAATTCAAAATATTTGCCGAGTCAGTATTTTTTTTTTTACACCGAAACTGAAATTTTCCGCCAGAAACGATGGAAATGTTTATTTTTAAGTATTGGCAAGTTTAAAAAGAAAAGAAAATAAATTCTAAAAATAAGTTTTAGTAGTTCATTATCATTCAATTTCTTTGCATAAAAATTTGCATAAATTTCAATGAATACAGTTGGTTTTGTCTTTAGATAAAAACTACATTTTTATAAAGTATATTATTGTAATTAGTTCTTTAACAGTTAATAAAATATTTTTTACTTTGACTTATAGTTACATTAGTATTTTGATACGTGTTGATATAGTTTGTAAAGTTAAACTTTAGTGTCCTAAAAAATGTTTACTCACATATTTATTGCAACTAACGGTTCTCTTTACTATTAGTTTGAAGTGTTTTTTTATAAATAAGTACTACACAAATCAACAAGCTTTATAAACTAGATTTAAATAACTATCAAGGCAAATAATAGCTGTTAGCTTAAATATTAAGTAAGATAACATTAGATTAAATTGTTAGTTTTATCGTTGTTTTTTTAAATGACAAACATAAAATAGTTTTTGTATATAAAAAGATATAATTATACTTTTGTTAAACTAGAAAAACAATACTGAAATAACCATGATATAAGGAAATAACTTTAGTTAAAAACTATATACAGCAACAAGTTCACACATATTAACTTTTGAAGAATGATAACATTTTAAGGATTATGATAGATTTTAGCTTAGTTTTTATGTAAGTTAGATGATAAGTAAAATGTGCAGGTTTTTGTATATAGTTTAAACAACACAGTATTATGAATTGATGATAGTTCATCTTTCTAAGTTTTCAACAGTTCATTGTGTTACAATATTAAGAGTTTATTAAAAGACCCACTCAAAACTAAACAAGTGTCTAACTACTTTTGAATAACTTGAATTTATTACTGTTTTGAACAGATTATCTAAGTGAACAATACTACTCAAAAGTATTAAAAGTTTACATTAGCAAGTTATTTGACTATACACAGTCAAGTCTTATAGATAAGTTTGTCAGTGCACACTTGAAAAAAAAAATGTCAAGTATTAAGAAGTATGTACACTTATTTATAAACTTGATGAACTGTTTTTGTGTTTATGTCGAAACTTAATTGTTTTATGTGTATTAAACTGTTAAATTAAGAAATAATGCTAAACTTAAGTCATGTAAAAATAAGTTATTGTACAAAATAACGACCAAATTGATAATAGTGAGTTGTGAAGTTAAGCTGGGCATTAATGTCTGCATAAATGTTTATTCACGTACTTATTGCAACTAAGTATACTAGAGTGAAGTATTGTTTTAATAATAAGTACACAAACCAATAAGTTTCTACAAAAAGTTATTGAGAAAAAACTTCACTAATTAATCACAAGCTTAATGTAATAGTATTAGCAACACGACTTAATTTTAGACTCTTGTAGAATTCTTTTTGTTTAAGCAGTTAGTTAATGGTTAAAAATGTAAATCTTTGAACTAAAATGAAGGTTTAAAGCGGAAATTAGGAATATAGCAGTGATATTTGTTATGAAGATACTAGTGCCTGCTATGTGTTTCAATATCTAACTCATATCATACAAAAGCATACAAGTTTGAAACGTGTTCAAAAACCAAATAGTTCAAATTCAAAGCTTTCATTTTGTCTATTTTTCATCATTTTTATAAAGTGTTTGGTGTTTTTTAAAGCAGAATTTTGTGCTGAAAACGATAGTAAAATCTATTCTAAAATAAAACAAAGTTTAAAAAAGTTATAGCCAAAAGTTTAAAACAAGCTTAAAATTTTCAAAGCGAGAGAAGAGAAACCACGTGATAAAATTAATTTTCCGGTTCAAAATTGCTATAATAAAGTATCGTGAAATAAATCTTATTTTTTATCGTTTTGATAATTTTTTTGGTGTTTTTTCGCATGAAATTTTCCGCCAGAAACGATGGAAATGTTTATTTTTAATTATTGGCAAGTTTAAAATAAATAGAAAAATCTTCCGAAAAAAAGTTATACTTGTTCATTATCATTCAATTTTATAGCATAAAAATTTGCATAAATTTCAATGACTACAGTTGGTATGGTCTTTAGACAAAAATTACTTTCTTATAAAGTATATTGATGTAATTAGTTCTTTAAAAGTTTATAAAACAAATTACTTTGACTAACAATTTCATTAGTATTTTGATACGTGTTAATATAGTTTGTCCTTTATATAGCTAAATTTTAGTGTCCTAATAAATGTCTACTCATATATTTATTGTAACTAAGGGTTCTCTTAAATACTAGTTTGATGTGTTGTTTTATAAATAAGTTCTACACAAATCAACAAGCATTATAAACTGGATTTTAACATGTATTATTTATTTATGAACAATTTATTATTCTATATATAACACTTCACTTACTGTAATTTGATTTAACAGTATCATTCTATTGTATTTTGCACATACTAGTTAGTTTACCTATAAAAGTCTTCTATCTCATTTATGTTATTATTTAAACATTGTTTTGTTTGTATTGTATAATTTTAAGTAATTTAGTTCTACTTATAGCTCAAAGTTAAGTAAAGACTGAGTTTTAGTGTTATTAACAGATATGTTCGATTTATAGTGAAATGTTTAATAGTATATACCTTTAAGTAATTCAAATTACTCAACAGTTTTACGTTGTAATTTACTTTATCAGTATCATTCTACTGCATTTCAAAAAGTTATATCAATTCAAGTTACCAAGTCTCATAACAGCAAACAAATTCTTAGTTTAGTATTTATGTGTACTTTAGACTCTTAACTGTTTTTTCATTTAATTAATCCCAATTTACAGTTCCTGCATCATTTGTTTGAATTACACTAGTAGATTACTTACTGAGATTTAAGCGTCGTTAGGCTTGAAAGAAAAAAAAACAATGGTTGTGCAAAATGCTTTACCAATATTGGTACATTGCATTCTTAATGGTACAGAACCATATACTTTATCTAAGTAGTATATAAGGAACACTGAATGTAAAAGGTTTATGCCACTTAGACAGAAACTAAGTTAAAATTTTTCAGTTACATAAGTAAGTATTTACGTCTTAAATTGTATAAATAAAGTTTGGACATCTTTTAAATAAGACACTTACAAAATACCGTTTTTGTCCAGAATTTTTCAGGTAATTTTGTGATATTTTTTATTTTTACCTATTTACAATTATTACGTCATGACCCTGTAGTCTCATACAGAAAAAACTTAGTAATTTTTACTTACACTTTAGTTGTACATGGATATCGTCTTCAGGATTATCAATTATTAAATTTGTTTCAAATAAGACTAATTCTATGTACATAAAAAGTGTTGGATAAGGTGTGTCTTAATTAAACTAACAGATACAAACATATATGAATAATATATGCTCTTAAATAAATTACTGCTGCGTATAAAAGAATTTTAATTTTAAATTACAATCAAGTCTTAATAATACTTAATCATTAATTATCATATTGTTGCGCTGGTTTATGTGATTGTTTCTAGTTTTAGTCCACATAAAGTTCTACAAATTGTATGCATTATCATGGTAACGAAAGGTCTTTTTTTAACTGTTTAATTATGGTGTTTATTTTCGACTCAATATTAAATATTACAATATTTAAATTCAAATTAAAGTTTTATGTTTTATAGTATGTATCCTGTGTTTTGCGTACTACAAATGATACAATTTTGTAGTAGACATTCTGGTATTATTCTATAATTAACACTTCAACTTACTTTTTTGTTGTAATTTAATTTAAATTTCAAGTATAGTTTGTGATACTTGATTATGTGGTAACTCATAGTTCGTTTAACTTGAGGTCTAAAATAAACTTTATATTTGTAATGAATAGTATACTTTTATTAAAAAAAACGTGCTTTAAGCAGTTTGAATGAATCTCGTTTGTAATTTAATTTAAACTTCAAGTATAGTTTGTGATACTCGATTATGGGGTAACTCATAGTTCGATTAACTTAAGGTCTAAACGAAACTTTATATTTGTAATGAATAGTATATTTTTATTAAAAAACGTGCTTTAAGCAGTTTGAATGAATTTCGTTTGTAATTTTATTTAAATTTCAAGTATATTTTGTGATACTCGATTATGGGGTAACTCATTGTTCGTTTAACTTGAGGTCTAAATGAAACTTTATATTTGTAATGAATAGTATATTTTTATTAAAAAAACGTGCTTTAAGCAGTTTGAATGAATTTCGTTTGTAATTTAATTTAAATTTCAAGTATATTTTGTGATACTCGACTATGGGGTAACTCATAGTTCGTTTAACTTAAGGTCTAAATGAAACTTTATATTTGTAATGAATAGTATATTTTTATTAAAAAAACGTGCTTTAAGCAGTTTGAATGAATCTCGTTTGTAATTTAATTTAAATTTCATGTATATTTTGTGATACTCGATTATGGGGTAACTCATAGTTCGTTTAACTTAAGGTCTTTATAAAACTTTATATTTGTAATGAATAGTATATTTTTATTAAAAAACGTGCTTTAAGCAGTTTGAATGAATTTCGTTTGTAATTTAATTTAAATTTCAAGTATATTTTGTGATACTCGATTATGGGGTAACTCATAGTTCGTTTAACTTAAGGTCTAAATGAAACTTTATATTTGTGATGAATAGTATATTTTTATTAAAAAACGTGCTTTAAGCAGTTTGAATGAATCTCGTTTGTAATTTAATTTAAATTTCAAGTATATTTTGTGATATTCGATTATGGGGTAACTCATAGTTCGTTTAACTTGAGGTCTAAATTAAACTTTATATTTGTAATGAATAGTATATTTTTATTAAAAAACGTGCTTTAAGCAGTTTGAATGAATCTCGTTTGTAATTTAATTTAAATTTCATGTATATTTTGTGATACTCGATTATGGGATAACTCATAGTTCGTTTAACTTGAGGTCTAAATTAAAATTTATATTTGTGATGAATAGTATATTTTTATTAAAAAAACATTACAATATTACAAACGAGATTCATTAAAATTGGATTAACCGCATTTCGTTGATAAAAGTATACTAATCATAATAAACATAAAGTTTAATTTAGACCTCAAGTTTAACGAATTATGATAGGCTCCATAATCGAGTACACAAAATATACCTGAAATTTAAATTGAATTACAAACGAGATTCATTAAAATTGCATTAACCGCATTTTGTTGATAAAAGTATACTAATCATAATAAACATAAAGTTTAATTTAGACCTCAAGTTTAACGAATTATGATATGCTCCATAATCGAGTACACAAAATATACTTGAAATTTAAATTAAATTACAAACGAGATTCATTAAAATTGCATTAACCGCATTTTGTTGATAAAAGTATACTAATCATGATAAACATAAAGTTTAATTTAGACCTCAAGTTTAACGAATTATGATAGGCTCCATAATCGAGTACACAAAATATACCTGGAATTTTAATTAAATTACAAACGAGATTCATTAAAATTGCATTAACCGCATTTTGTTGATAAAAATATACTAATCATAATAAACATAAAGTTTAATTTAGACCTCAAGTTTAACGAATTATGATATGCTCCATAATCGAGTACACAAAATATACCTGAAATTTAAACTAAATTACAAACGAGATTCATTAAAATTGCATTAAATGCATTTTGTTGATAAAAGTATACTAATCATGATAAACATAAAGTTTAATTTAGACCTCAAGTTTAACGAATTATGATATGCTCCATAATCGAGTACACAAAATATACCTGAAATTTAAATTAAATTACAAACGAGATCCATTAAAATTGCATTAACCGCATTTTGTTGATAAATGTATACTAATCATAATTAACATAAAGTTTAATTTAGACCTCAAGTTTAACGAATTATGATATGCTCCATAATCGAGTACACAAAATATACCTGAAATTTAAATTAAATTACAAACGAGATTCATTAAAATTGCATTAACCGCATTTTGTTGATAAAAGTATACTAATCATAATAAACATAAAGTTTAATTTAGACCTCAAGTTTAACGAATTATGATATGCTCCATAATCGAGTACACAAAATATACCTGAAATTTAAATTAAATTACAAACGAGATTCATTAAAATTGCATTAACCGCATTTTGTTGATAAAAGTATACTAATCATAATAAACATAAAGTTTAATTTAGACCTCAAGTTTAACGAATTATGATATGCTCCATAATCGAGTATATAGTAATGTAATGTATGTAATATAGAACAAAATTTGAATTCGGCAATGCGCCGTTCAAAAAGACCCATTTTTCTTCTTATTTTGTAGCTTAATTGAAACGAGTTTGAAATATATACTTAAATATGTTTTTGCGAATTTGTGTGTTTTATTTAAACGTCAGCTTAGTTTTACACAAGTTTTTATTTAAATAAAACAAATGGGAGCATTTTGAAAATTCTATCTGTTTTATATACTCTTTTTATATACTTTTTTAAAACTTAATTGTTTAGTTTTTATTTATTGAAAGTACTTTTATTGAGCAACTTAGAATTTAAATAAAAAATATTTATCTTCTACGAAACTTATGAAAATTATCTAAAATCATCTGATAAATTTCTAAAAATTTAAAATAGCTAGAAGCTTTAGTTTGCCGCAGATAAATCTAATATTCGAAACAAAAATAGTTTAATAAAAGAATTGATCTCAGTTAGTGCAATTTAGTAAAAAAAAATTAAAACAGATTAAAATCTGTTACTTAGTAGAGAACTAAACTTTTGAGTCGTAACTCTTAACTTTGTATTGTTACAACAAATTAAGTTATAAAAATGTCAGTTATTATTTATACATATTTTTTAAACTCATTTAATTAAATTGTTTTAAAGTTATACATAATAAATAACACAAAAAAAACTTTTATTTACTTTTAAAACGAAAACCTATACTACTATAAATGTAAACATACAAATTGAGGCTTTTGTTTTGGTGAACTTATTTTGATAAGCGCTCAATGAACTCTGCTTACGTAGCAATGAACACCACAAACGCTGAAAAACATTCACACGCATATTTTCAAAAGCAATTTTGTTAACATTAGATTGAGTTATTGTGAATTCACCCAATTATTTGGACGGCACAACGCCGCACATACAAATTTCTAAGTAACAAAATGATATTTTCTTATCGCATTTTGCTTTCAGAGATTTTATTTTGTATTATTGAATAACTTTTATTTCTACAGATTTACTGTAGAACATGCATGTATGGAAACCTGAGTTTAGTGGTTTCTATAGTTTTAACATTAAAAAAGTAATTTTAAAAATAGAAATTGGTTTTAATAAGTTCTTAATGAACGCTGCTTACGAAGCAATAAAATCCACAAACATTTATAAACATTTGTTCGGTTTTTTTCAAAAGCAATTATTATCGTGATGATGATTTTGTATTTACTGCCTAATTATTTGGACTGCAAAACAAAGAATATAAATGTTTCAAACTTTAAGTAACGAAATAGTACGCTATTGTCGCATTTTACTTTTTTATTAGCTATTTTCTAGATATAAAATTATTTTATTTCTTTATGTTTACTAAGGTACACATTTAAAAAATTATTTATTAATAAATGTCTAAATTTAGTTATTTAAACAGTTTTAAGAACAAAATACTAATTCAAACCGTTTTTTTTACATATTTAAGGTTTTTAATAAAATAACTTCATAAAAAACTATATTTTTTGAAAAAATTTAAAACTAAAAATTTTATATTGCATTTTTGCATTGCAATTTAAAATAAAAAATACACTTTAAAAATATAATTTAATTTTTTTAATTATAACTTAATTTTCGATTTAATATAATATAATTATAATTTAATTTTAAAAACCATACATAATGTTTTTTAGCAGCAGTAATGTTAACTAGTAAACCATTAAATCAAATAGTATTTCAAATAATTTACTACTGACAGACGTTTTCAGTAAAAGATTAAAAACATCATAAACGTTTTTCGAACCTTAAAAAGATATTTGTATAGGCATTTGAGTGATTAGTTTTGCTCAGTTGGTAGTAGAAAACATTTTAAGACTTAATCAATAAATATTCTTTTAAATTTAATTTCACTAATTCAATATTAAAAGGTATATTTTTAGTTTTAGAATGTTTTATTTAGAATTGTCTTATCCTTTTACATAAATTAGATATTGAACGCACAGTACTACTTCTACAGAATGCAAAAGCACACATAAACATATAGAAGAGCTATTTTTAATGTTGAATTTGCGACAAAATTTAATAAACGTGAGTTTAAATAATTTTAACAAACAACGCAACCAAAGCGGCCGTTGATGTAATCATAAGACCCACAGACGCTAGCTAACAATTTAAAATATGTATTTTAAATTAGTTTATTGTTAAATCATTGGGCATTATTACAAGTACTTACCAGTAATTTTGATACGGCAAAATAAGCCGTTTACTTAACTTTCAATACTTTCAATTAAGGATTAAAATAAATAAGATGTTTTAGTTTAGAATGATCTACCAGTTTAAATAAACTATAGTATACATAAAAAAATATCTAAGTGTGATAGTAATTTAGCGATAAAAAAAAGCTTCATTGGCAGGCAACTTATAGTTAAAGTTTTCAAACATTGTTTCGAAATTAAAGTGTATAACTTAAAAAACATTGCTTAAATAGTTTTTCTATACATACAAGACTTTTTGTAAGCAAAAGTAATGTCAATTATCAAACCGTTAAAAACAAAACTTGTTTTAAATCAATGACTACTGACCATTTTTGTTTGATTATAATAAAAATTAAATAAACATTATAAATCTAGCTTTTAAAAAAAATATCAAAGTTCCTTGTTAAAAAGGCAATCCAGCAAAATATTTCTGTTGAATGAGTAGTAAAAAAAAATTGAATACGGTTCTGTTGCGAATATGTAGTTTGCTACATATAACACTAATTTAGAAACAAAAAGTATGAAGGATTTTAATGAATGGATCGGCTGCAGTTGTAAGGCTTTGTATATGTTTTCATTCATAACATTATGAGGTGAAGTGATAATACAGCATAATATTAAAAACAGTTACCAAATACATAAAAATAACATGAGAAACAAGTTTTATTACTTCAAACTTAAAATAAATAAAAATTGTAACATATTAGCCAATCAGAAGCGACGTTATAACTGCAGACGGACCTTAAAACTACTTAAGATGTAAGTAGTTAACAGATTTGAACAAAAAATAATTTGTTATTCACATGAAGTAGTATGGTTTTAGTAAGTAACAATGTATTTTTATAAGGTACGCGATTTAAGAAGTACGCACTCGCATAGGTACGCACTAAATTATTAAGGCCCCCCACACGAAAATTTTCACAAATGGGGATTTTCCCAAAAGTGAAAAGTGGGCGAGAATTTTTTGAGATTGATTAAAAAAATTGTTTCAAAGGCATTTCGCCGGCTCCGCCGGCGAAAAATTTTTCACTTTTACTCCCAACCATTTTATCTTAAAAACCTAATTACGCTTGAAGTTCAGGTAGTAAGCCTGACCGCCAAACTACATAAAAGTGTGGTACTGAGCTTCAAGTGTAGTTCGGTTTTGAGTTAAAGTGGTGGCGGACAGCTTTCGTTATTTGTGCATAAGTCCTTCCGCTGCGAGCTGCTCCTATCGGAGCAGCTCTTGCTCCCGGGACTTTTGCACAAATAACGAAAGCCGTCCTTTACGCCACGTCCTTATGCTGGTCGGCACCTAATCAGTTTTTTGTTTGATGTACGAGTAGTTACGCACAATTTTTTGGTATGTTAATTTTTTTTAAACTCAATATTAACTTATATAAATTACAAGTAAAGTTTTATGTTTTATAGTATGTATCATTGGTGTCGTACTACAAACGCTATAGATTTGTAGTAGACAGCCTGGTATTATTCTATAATAAACACTTCAACTTACTTTGTAATCTTATTTATCGATATCATTTACTTGTAATTTAACCAAATATATTGTTACATAGTATTAAATACTAAGTATATCTCTTAAACAAATTACACCTTAGTTTATTTGTGTATAAAGGTCAATTAAAAGTTAGTTATGGCACTGCTTTAGTTTAATCAAAAGTTAGACAAAACAATTCATTCAACTTGCAAACATTATTTAATTATTTGTTTGGGTTTAGAAGAAATTAAAGATTTTCGTTTTGTCTTCAGTTTTCTTCTTTCGTTTGTCTTCGTTGGCTGCTTTTCGCTAGGCCAACTCACTTCTACTACTTTGCTCTATTTTTTATTTCTGTTCTTTAGGCCCGTCACTCTGCTGTTTAGTATCATATTAGTTATTTGTTTGATGTACGAGTAACTACTCATGTATTTTAAGTGATAATAATTTCCTCCTAACCACCAATTAAGTTAGAATTTCAAATAAAAAACGTCTTAAATTGTCCACATAAAATTCTACAAATTGTATGCATTATCACAGTCGCGAAATGTCTTTTTTTATTCATTTAATTTAAGTGTTTTAGTTGAAATTTAATTTACCCACTACGTCATCATACAGTATTGATTAGTATAATTTTTCTCTTAATTTCAGTTGTATATCCTTTTTAGTGTCCATATGCATGTTTTGTATTAAATATATTCGAATTACAGTAAATTTTTCTGTGTTATAGTATATAACATTGATGTAGTACTCCAAATGGTATGGTTTTGGAGTAGACAATCAATCTATTATTCTATATATAACACATCACTTATTGTAATTTGATTTATTAATATCATTGTATTGTATTTCGTCTCATAAATTTACTAGTTCTACATACCAGTTCGTTTACTTATAAAAGTTTTCTATCTAATTCGTGTTATCATTTAAACATGTTTAACTTTATTGTTATGTTATTCTACATAAACTTAGTTTTTATTTTAATTCTATTGCAATTCAAATAGTTATATTATTTCATTAAATTTAATAATAAGTCTCATAAAAAGCAAATAAATAGTTTGTTTAGTATTTAGTTATACTGTAGACCAGTGGTTCTTAACCTTTTTTCATGTTTTACCCGTAATTTTTAAGGCAATTACCAATTTAATCCCAATATACAAAAGTTTGAGAAAATTAAAAACTATTCTGAAATTCACGCTTATCAAATAAATATAAAAAACCGTAAATTTTTAAGAGTTTATTTAGCTTCTAAAAAGACCAACTAAAAATAAAATTTATAAACATTAATTTACATAACTTGAAATAAAGAAAATTTATTTCCTTAAACAAGGGATAAATTTACTCCATGTTAAGAATCGCTGCCAAAGACTGGAGATATTTAATTTAGTTCTTGGTTTTAAAATTTCTGCAACATACTTGTTCAAACGAGTTGCTTAGTTTAAGCTTAGTGAAGTAAAGACTAAGTAGAGTTTCATACAACTTTATTTTTGTATCAGTTTATCCAACATCTTTCACCAGTTTTCCTTACGATATAGCTCTAAGTTTGACTACACTTGTCTCTAAAAAAGTAATTGCATTCTCAGTTTTTCATCTGCTATTAAATAGCTAAATATAATTCAACTTTTAATTGACCTCGAACGCTTCGTTTTATCTAATACTATTGTTGCACTGGCTTACAAAAGTAGCTCAGTCATTTTCTGCTTCGTACAGTGTGGGGCCAGATTTTTAATGGTTTTTTTTCAACTTAATGACAAATAACGAGAAAGTATATTTGATACTAAATATATTTTCATGGCTAAATCAATTAAGTAAGAATCGCATTTTGAATAATTAATGTGTTTGTGAACCTTCATTTGTAAAATGATGTAGATCACCACTGCTGTCTACTTCTGTATAAATAGTTGATATTCAGACAAACCATATCAGCTTTATAACGACTTTACTATAAAAGAATAGTTTTAAACTCAAGTTAACCGGATATTTCCTTCAAAAAATATTTGAACAAGTTTAACAAAAATACCCTTGTAATAAAAACAGCGACTTTTGAGAGCCACTCGAAATTTGCTTTCTAAATAAACTTTCTATGCAGGTAAAATTAGTTTTTGAAAAAAGCAAGGTTTAAGCAAAATATAGCTAAAAGTTTAAAAACAGATTAAAGTTTTTAAAAGAAGAGAATAGTGACCACGTGATAAAAAAAAATTCCTGTTTAAACTTGCCATAAGTCAGCACCGTGAAAACAAAATTTAAAAAAACTTATTTTTCATCGGTTAATACTTTTTTGCAGTTTTTCGCATAAAATGTTCTGCCAGAAACGATGGAGATGTTTATTTTTAAGTGTTGGCAAGTTTAAAAAAAAAGTTATACTTGTTTTTTTTCATTTGATTTTGTTGCAGAAAAATTTGCATAAATTTGAATGACTACATTTGGTTTGTTCATTAGATGAATGCTACTTTTTTCTCAACTCTGTTAAGTTATGTAGTTATTTAAAAGTTTACTTTGCCTAACATTTTCATTAGTTACAGTAGATATATTATAATTAGATATAATTAGATATATTTTGTTACACTTTGTAAACTTAAGCTAAACCTTAGTGTCTGAATATACATTTTTTCAAATACTTATTACCAAAGATTCTGTTTAATACTAGATTGAAGTATTATTTTATTAATAAGTACTAAGCAAACCAATGTATTATGTGATAAGGTGCCTAAGATTTAAACAAGGCTTTGTAAAAAGTTTTTTTTTTTTTTTTTTTTGTAACCTTATAGTGCATTAAAAAGGAAATTTCCTTGTGTGAATGGAAAGAATAGAGGTAGATAAATTAATAACTAGTAAATTGGATACAATTACTGATAAATATATCAACAAAATGTCAAAACAATAACGTAAATGATCAAACTTGAAATTTTGTTTTTATTTTTTGATATAAATGCTATTTTAGTGTTGATTTTAGTTTTAAAATATAACTCTTTTGCTTTAGTTCTGGTTTTCAGTAATATATAATATATAAACTGTTAAGTTATGTTTGCATCTGTCTTGTAATAATAGCTAGTTATAGCTAGAAAATTTTTAACTTTGTATAATTTAAAAAGTTTTAATACTTTAAATGTACAAACGAAAGTTTTTGCTTGCTCAATTTTTCTAGTTATCAAAGCATTTAATAAGTTTTGTTATTTTCATTTAGACTTAAGCAACAAAAATCAAAACTGCCTTTAATAACTACACTTGCTCTGCTAATGCAGCTTTTGAATGGAAAACGTTCAAATATAAAAATTCACGTAAAAGTTTTGTGTAAAACAAACAGTTTTATGCTTGTAAGAATATTTCAAATGAAAAGTATATTAATCATTTATAGTAAAGTTAAAAAATAAAAGCTAAATAAAACTATTTAAAATTAAAGTATTCTATATTTTATTTAAGCACTTACGACGTCTTTTACCGAAACATAGTTTGCAAAGTCTTGAAAGAATAAAATATAATGTTTTTGCTCTAGTAATTGAGATCTCTTTATTTGTTTTGTAAAAATCTAACCATATAGTATTTTATTAAGTTTATATACCGGCATTGAAGTCAACTTGCAAGCGGTTGTGTGGTTCAGTGATTGTCAATGTGCTTTTTGAGCCGGAGGAAGCGAGATCGAGTCCGGCCATTAGCATTTTTGTTGATAAAATTTTATCTATATTTTAGTTTTGATTAGTCAGTATCTTAATATATTCTTTAACCTTTTTATGTACAAAAGTAGCTTCTAGAACGAATATAAATAAACTTTAAGCGATTTAATTTTAAATTCCGTTCTTACAACTATAATTCCGTAACAGAACTTATTTATAAATATCAACGAATAGAATAAACTTGATTCAAAAAACATACATTGAATAGAATAGTTCTAATGTCATTAAAAACAAACACAAAGAACTAAAATATGGTTAGAAAAGTTGTAAGAAAAAAGTTATGCCTTGGTGTTAATTCTTCTGTGTTGACTTAGATGATTTGAAAAACCTTTCACCTTACCTCAAACCGATTTTCTAATTACCACCCCAATGCAAAATGGGATCCAAAAAAAGCGACCTTGGAGTTTTAAGCTGATTTATTTTAAATGTAAGTACACCGAACATATAAACTTCACCTTTCAAACAAACAGTTGTAAAAAATTGTTGGTCTGTTTGTGATAATTTCATTTGTTTAAAGTTTATCGATTCACGAAGATTCGATGAATCAAAATTACTAACAAATTTGGAAATATAAGGGCTTACTTCTTCACAAACTACAATGTCAAAATTACTTTGATTGCAGTACCTGGTTGTAGTATAAGTTGAGTTTGAATGCTGTTTGTTCCACAAAACTGATTCAACAATGCTTGTACATTCTTCACTAACGCTAAAACATGACTTTTTGTCTAGTATTTGTTTTAATGCTGGAACTGATAGAAGCGGAAGTCGAACTATAGACAAAAGTTGTTTTGCATACTTCCTACGTTCAGTTGTATCATGACACAACCAGCTATTTGCTGCATTAAATACTTGCATTTCTGAGTCAATATTTAAACCACTGCTTGAAAGTATTTTTATAATAGATACAAAGTCTAGCTCTAAAAAGTTGTTAGATTCGGCAACCATTGGAAAACAGCGCTCAATAAAGTACATTGAGTCTTTAGATAAACTTGATAGTTTGAAAATTTTCGATAAGTAATATAAAAATACGTTACTTAGATCCATTTTTGTCGTTATAACTTGGTATAGTTTATTTTCTTCAACATCATCTAACAAAACCTTGGTAGTTTTCATCAATGGTATAACTTTGTCCTGATCTTCAACTATGCTTTCTGAAAAATTTACAGTATATTTGTATGTTAAACTTGTTTTTGGGTTCTGACTGACTGATGAGTCTAAATAAGGACGAAACTAGTCTCAGTCTACCAAAGCTGGCATGATCAACCCTTTGTTTAATGCAATAGTTTTTTAAATATTTTTACTTGTCCTAAACAAGTTATAATCCTAAACACTTTATGAGATGATTTAATTTGATATTTTTTATTTAATAAGTGGTGTTTGTAAATATTTGACTTTTTAAAGGTATAAATTACTTTATTGAATGAAATGCAAAATTTTTACTGACTTTAAGAAGTATTAAAATATTTACTTATCAAGCTTATAAGTATTAAGCGATTAAAATGGTTTTTGTAATCGTAAAACAATCAAATAAATATAGATTTAGAATATTTAAAACATATATATTTGCATAAAGTTATTTAAACTTTGCAGGTGCTTAGAAAAACACCGCTGTTACTATATTTGATTAAGCTCAATTTATGCTTGACTTAGTTGATACCTGATTTATATTGCTAATTATTAAGCACTTTAAACAATCAAGGAAGTAAATTTCATGCAAAATTGTAAACATTTTTTAATTAATTACATTTTTACTTCGTAATTTAAGTCCTATACGTTAAAAAGTTAACTGTTTCATAAGCAGTTCCGTAATTATTACTATTTTTTTTACTTAAGTTATGCCAAATAGTTTTTTATAAAATAACTACGTAACTAAAAACTAAAAAACTTAAAAGTTAGTTTTTCTATAACAATGATAACTCCTTTTAAAACTAAAAAGTTATTGTTTCAAAATTAAAATAAAATATTTTAATCTGTTAAAATACTTCTACATGCTTCACGAAAACTAGTAGAATATTAAATATGGTTTGCTGCATCATAACTTCTTTATATCAGTAAAACAGTTTTATTTAAATTTTTAATTTAATTTTAATTTAATTTAATTTTTTAATTTTAATTTAATTTATTTAAATTATTTATGTTGTTATAAACAAAATGTCTTAAGATTTTGCGTGCCAAGTCTATATCGATGATTAAAAACGCAAGTTAAGTTAGTATCTTATAGTATAAACATTAAACTAATATGATATAAATAATAGGACGTATCGTATAAGTTACATTAAAGTCTGCTCAATAAAAATCAATATAAAGCTACAACCACCAGGATTCGAACTCAGGACGGTCGATTTGAAATTTTTAGAAAGCTTGTTAAAATGGTTAATAAAGAATCTACTTACTTTTAGCCATTATTAACTTTGTTTTAATGAAAAAAAGTAAATAGTCATACATAAGTTAAGTACGACCATGACTATAAAATTTCAAATATTATCATACATTGTTTTCCTTTGTAATAAAACTAGTTTATAAAAATTTTTTGATTACATTGCTAGCTAATATTAGAAATCTGTTGTATGATGATTAAGTTTGTGAATAGATAGATATCTTATATTATTATTATTCCCTACAGAAAATAATGATGACTAAAACTAAAAATCTAACCAATAGTTGGAATTGTACTTATAATATCTAAAAAACGCAACATTAACAAAATAGTAAACACTAATTTATGTGAAAAAATGTAATCAAAAGCTGTTTTTAATTGTTAGTGATATTGATGTATTTAGTTTTTTTTTAATTTTGAAAGCAGTCTGTTAGACTGTTCATTTTCATTTAACACCTTCTAAACAAATTAATTGTTTTTTATTTGCAGTTAGTTGGATATTAATTTCTTAACTTTTTATTAACTTTATCTTTAGTTTAATTATTATCGTAGATTTAATTAAGTGATATCGATGTATTTCAGTTTTTATAGATTGACAAAGCATCTTTATTAGGCAGTTTATTTGTTGTTTATTCTCTCTAAATAAAGCAGTCGCCAAATGAAAAATAAATGTGTAAAAACACGATTAAGAGCTTTTTAAGGAAAAATAAACAAATCTTGTGCAATAAAGACAAATTTTTAAAGATCGACACATTGAAACGGTTTTATAAGTTTAAACTTAACAACAGTATTAATAAATAAGGGAAAATAAATTTTAAATTACTATTTCTGTTATAGTATTAGTAAACTTGCAAGATAAAAAATATTTAGAGGCATTGATCTAGTCTAAACAAAAGAAGTTTGATAATTTTATTTTACTTTTTAGAATAGAAGTTAACATTTTTTATCTAGTTGATTTATTTAGTTTTAAAAAATGTTTAACGCTTAAATCACTGGCTGAAGTCACTTTTAAAACTTATTGTTAACAATTTTTCATTTGATTTTGTTTATAGAAAAAAGCAATATACTATACAATTTAAATAATTTTTGTTTCTGCTTACATTTTATATCTCGTTATATTTGATAAATTTTTATGTATATTTAAAATTGCGAAAGTTTACTTTTGAAAAAGGTACATAATATACCAATTCTAATAACAAATTTTCTAAATGTTTCAACTTCGTACATTTAGATAAAACTTATATTTTAGGCCAATTTTAATTTACCATTTAAATATAATCTTTATTTAATTATAAACTAAGTTAAGTTTCGTAGTTTATTATGCATTTGTCTCAAACAATTTATAAAAGACTTATAAGAGTTATTTTAAACAAATATTGTGATGACCGAAAAGTTTTTTTAATACACTAAGTCCATGTACCTTAAACACCAGTGTCAATATTATTGAAAATTTAAATAACTTTTTACTATTCGTATAAGTGTTAAAACTTATAATATTTATAAAATGAGAGTATGAATTAAAATGGAATTATACTCTTTCTTGTAGATGTAAAAAAGTTTTATAATACCACATTTATATTTTAACTTGCTTTATATTAACTGTCAAACCGCCCATTGTTTTAGCACAAAAATGTAACCATACTTTGACATTTTAAATATTTTACAAAGCAAAAAAACATGGCACTTCAATTACCTTATTACATAAAAAAGAGACTTTAAAACTTCCCAATGATCAAATATTATGCTCATCAATATATGTGACTTTTAATAATTTATTACTACAAGATTAACTATTAAACTAGTTGATAATTTTATTGATAAAATAGTGTTGTTTAGCGGGCTATTCTGGTTGTATACATTTTTATATTGTAGAAACTTTGTATACTTTATTGCTTCGATTTTTTTAGCAGTGTTTAGGTTAAAACCACAAAAAGATGATAAACATAGTATATCATTAAAGTTAGCTTTATTTATTACTATTCAGTTTATGTAATGATTTTAGAATACCTCATCATCCATAAAAATATTTGTATATTATTGCCCTTTTGTATCATATACGAACAAAATATTTAAAAACCAGGCTTGGTAAAGCTTTATTTTACACTAAATTTGATAACTTGTAGTATTACGACGTTCCCTACATTTTATTTTGTCTTTCTTGCGTTTTCAAAGACATAAGTGCAGTACTTACAATTATTACCTTATATTTCGTATTATACAATCTTTACAGTTTTAAACTTGACTATAACAATAAAGTTATGTTAAAATTTTTTATAAAAGCAAATTAAAAGACATTTTTTTAGACTTTAAACTTCTATAAGTTCATGACTAAGTTTTAGCATCACGGTTCTATGCGTTTAGGTGTTATAATACAGTTATTTTTTTTACATATAACTAAATCGGGTGCACGAATATTCAAATTAGTACAATTCAAATTCCGAAAATTTAAATTCTTAAGAAAAAATTTAAAGGGCCACAACTAAAAAAGTAATGCATACTTCTCAAATATACAAAGTACATATGTAGATCTTATTAATATCTACAAAACATGTTTTTTCTTTTTGCATATGCAATTGAATATAGTAAAAAACTTAGTTATTTTTAGTAATTTTTAAACATCTTGAAAAATATTTAAGATTCAGCAAAAAATAAAAAAATGACTTGTAGATACTAATAAGATCTACATATGAATTTTTTATTTTTTCAAATTTATAACACTTATTGACATTTAGTCTTTTAAATATTTTTTAAGAGTTTGAATTGTCGGAATTTGAGTTGTCCGAATTTGAACTGTCATGTAACCAACTAAATCATTAGTAGCTTAATTATAAGGTTCGTGTTATTCACTTAAACTTATAAAACGTAATAAAATTTAAGTTGTATTTTTAAAACTAATATGATAAATAAATCGTATAAATACAGCTTTTAAACCTTTTAAAACAAGCATCTTTGAAATCTTTTTTACTTCTAGTTTAAGTGGAAATTAATGATAGTCATGATAGAAAAACTACCTAGTAACTTTAAACTAAAACAAAAACACTTTATATAAATTATGCATTGCTTAAAAATAATTTTTAAGTAAAAATTTATCCAATAGAATTTATCTGGTAGTAGATTTAATAAGGTTTTTTTTGTTTTCTACTCTAAACCTTCCTATGTTTATTATTAATTTAAATTAATCAAGTTTAAGTATGTATTAAACTGTTTAGCGAAATGTTAACGAAGTTTTGTTTAACATATCTAATCATTTACAACACATTAAAATAAAAATAAATTGAATTATCCCTTTTAGCAACTATACTTTAAAATTTTAAAGAGTTTTAAAAACCTTAGAAAACAAGTTTAAACTAAATTTCACAATTTTCAAAGCCTGTAGTAGATAATTTTAAACCTCGTAAAAAGTTTCAACAACTTTAATAATGACTTTAAAGTTTAATTAGCAACTAGTTTTATAATTTAAGATTTTACTGGTAGAAATAATTTTATTTGATATTTAACTGTGTGTGGGATTTTTTCTGATAAATTAGGTATTTTTTTAAAGCTGGTAACCAAAAGCTGCTTATCATGAAATATGTTTTTTTTAACACATTTAACTTTTTGTTTGTATATGGTATACCCTGATATATCTATATTGCTGTGAATTAAGGTAGTAACTAGATTTTTTTAGCACACTTTTAAACTAAAATAATAAAATAAAATACTTAAAATAAAAACTATTAAATAGTATATATTTTACTACTTATATTGTGACTAACAACAAAGTTCTCACAAGTGTAAGTTATTAAAGGAAAATGTGGTTATTCAAAAAAAAGTTTAAGATTTTAGTTAAAGTCAGTAACTGTGTTGTTATTTTGAGTTCCAGAAAAAATATTTAGAGTTTTTATAATGGTGCTAAACTTTTTACTTCTAATGTTCAATATTTGATAACAAGGATTGTTAATGTATCTTCAAAGGAAAACTTTTTAAATAAGTTAAAATCAGAAACAGATATCACAAACGTAGATGGAATAATCATATTTAAAAAGGAAGTAAATCCCTGCGTACAGTTGCTTTGTGATTTGTTAAAATGAACAAGTTGTTACTTAAAATATTTAAGTTTATTACTTTTATATATTTTAAAAATTAGTTAAACTACAACCTTATTTTAGTTTCAATAAAAATAATTCTTCACATAACAAAAACTTTGTTTCATGCATCAAAAATATTGTAATCATTAGCAGCTTAAGATATTCTCCGCAACTTTTAAGCCATTTTTCTCATAAATAATTCACCTCTATTTTGGTAGAAGAAAAACAACTAATTTAATGTAAATTGTTTTTATATTTTAACTAACTACAAGATTTTTAGTCTAAAATCTAGTCATACTAACAATTTTTGACTTTTCATTTAATCCGCCAAAATATATTTTAGGAGATCTTAGATGAATTGAAGGACTGAAAATATTACTCTTAAGTTAATTTTAACCGAGTTGTCATATTTTTCAAACTTGTAGATAAATGTGTCTTCGATAATTGTTGCTTTTAGCCGTTTAAAATCTGGCAACTATGGTTCAGAGTATAAATTGTCATACTTTTAGTTTTTTTGATATGAAAATAGTAATAGTGTGCATTTTTATATATTTAGTTTTAAATTTCTACCTAGAGACAAATTAATAACAAATTTAAACTTGCTTTATTTAACTTACTTAGAATAATAGTTTTTATACTGTATTATTAATAGAAAATTTTATATAACTCTTCAGTTTTACTATTTTATCTAATATATAAACTATGAAGAAACAGACTAGTTACTATAACTTAATATGAAATATATAAAACAATATTAAAGTTTTGCTTTTTATTTTTCAAATAAAATGACATAAAGCAATGATTGTTTAAATAATTCACGATTTAATAATCAAAAGCACATAAAATAATTGTGTTTCTTACATTTTTGGAAATATATATATTATGTAAAAATTTCATATAATGGTTTTAAATAAAAGTAGGGTATGAAATAAAACATTAAACTTTTATTAGAATTTTTTTTTGTTTAAAAGTTGCAAAAAAAATTTTAACATACATAAACACCAACGAAATTTTAAAACATTTGTTTAAATAAGATGCTGAAAAAAATTTACATAAATTATAATTTTGAAGCTATAATTAAGTAAGGTATTGAACTTTTGAAAATGTTTTATAACTTTTATTAAGAGTTTTTATTAAAACAAAACACTATGAACTCTATTTCTTTTATTTGAATCCTAAAAATAAGATTTTAATATAACAAATAGAAGGCAGTAAATTCCATAATTAACTAAAAAATACTGCCTAAAATAAATAATTAAATATACGTAGAGGCTTCAAATTGTGTCATGTTTAAAATAAATAGTTATTATTTAATAAAGCTTTGAAGTTTTAATATTCAATTTAGCTTATTTTTCATCGTTTGAATAAGTTTTTTGGTGTTTTTCAGCATGAAATTTTCTGCCAGAAACGATGGAAATGTTTATTTTAAAGTATTGGTAAGTTTAAAAAAAAGTAAGAAAAATATTCAAAACAAATTATACTTGTTCATTATTATTCAATTTTGTTGGTTAAAAATTTGCATATTTTTAATGATATTGTAATTTGCTACAAATTAAACGATAGAAACTTTTAAACTTAAGTAGCTTTAAGAAGACCATTATATTTTATTTTCACAGTTTATTTAAACAAACCAATGTTTACTATATTAAGATACAAGAGATCTTCAGTTGTTAAAAATAAATCAAAAAACTTGTAGAGTTCAAGGTATATATAAAAGAAGTATGTTAAGTAAAACAAAATTAAAAAAGCCAAAGTATTGAAAGACTTATGGTTTAAAAAACTTATGTTTATAACTAAAAAACTATAACTGCATTGATTTTAACTGTGAAGTATGAGATGTAAGTGTCAAAATAGGTTATATAATACCTATTATAACTTTAATGACTACATTTGGTGTGGTTTTTAGATAAAAGCTACATTTATCTGTAGATATATCAATATATTATGTTCTTTAACAGTTTTTATAATGAATTTAACTTTTGCTGTTAGCTTCACTAGTGTTTTGTTATGTGTTAAACTTGGTTTGTAAAGTTAAGCTAAGAAGCCTTAATGTCTTCGTAAATGTTTATTAAGGTGTTTATTACAACAAAAGATCTCATTAAAACTAGAGTGAAGCATTATTTTAAAATTAAATAAACAAACCAACAAGTTTGTATAGTAAGTTACATAAACTAAACTATTAATCTTAAGTTTATGGTTATTATAACAAATCAAAGTTTGATTTAAAACATTTAAACTTACTTATACAGATTTAGTTTTAGCAGTTAATGAACAGTCACAAATATAAATCTTTTACTGAAAGAAATTAAAAATATAGCAGAGATATTTGCTATGAACACAGTTCGAATACTTATACCTGCTAGTTGTTTCTAACTCATATCATGCAAATAGATACAAGTTTGAAAGGTATTTAAAACAAAAAATAGTGTAAATTCAAAGATTTGAAGTTTTAAAGCTCTGTTACGCTTATTTTTCATCCTTTTTATAAAGTGTTTGGTGTTTTTTGAAGCAGAATTCGGTGCTCGACATGATGGTAAAATTTATTTTTGATAAAAACAAGGTTTGAAAAAGTTAGAGCTAAAAGTTGAAAATTAGCTTAAAACTGTCGAAGCGAGAGAAGAGAGGCCTCGTGAATGTCACCAAGTGAATTTTTTGCACAAAGTTTTTATTTATTACGTAATTATACAAAAAATCTGTTTGCAGAAATTTCTAAAAACTTGCAATTCATTTTAGAAAAGTTTTTATGGAAGTGGTAGGTCATCAAATTTTTACTTTAACTTTCTTCACATATGTGTTTTTAGAGTTTACCTTTTATATGTTTCTTTAAGTAATAAAAGGAACTTAAAGTACAAGCACATACAATTCAAAACCAATGACATAGTATGAAAATAATCAATAAAGTTTAAAACTTGAACTGTTTATGCTTAGATAAAAAAGAAAACAAAACAAATCTACATCATCTGCATGTTGTCAAAGTTATTTAAATCAACAGTCTTCTAGTTTATTATGATAATCAAGTGTATTATTATATTTTTGTTCACAACTTCAAAGAAAAGTATTTACCTGTATGTTGTCAAAGTTATTTAAATCAACAGTCTTCTACTTTATTGTGATAATTTTGTATTTTATTTTCTTTTTGTTCACAACTCCACAGAAAAGTCTTTACCTGTATGTTGAAAAATTGTCTTAAATCAACAGACTTCTACTTTATTGTGACAATCATGTTTTTGTTTTCTTTTTGTTCACAACTCCAAAGAAAAGTCTCTACATGTATGTTGAAAAATTGTCTTAAATCAACAGACTTCTACTTTATTAAGACAAGCATATGTATTATTATCTTATTGTTCACAGCTTTAAAGAAAAGTGTTTACCTGTATGTTGAAAAAGTGTCATTTGTTTGATTTACTTTACATTCATAAACTCACTAAAAAGTCTTATGTTAGGCAGAAACAAAATTGGCATCTTTATTCAATCATCTTTCTAAATCTTAATCAGTCCTCAAATACTGCTAACCATTTTGGTGAACCAAGTCAGTTCTTGGACTATTGCAGCTCTTAGTGAGGTTAGTTCTTATTAAATTAAGATAGATACATTTTATACAAGACTATTTTTCAGGGTTGCCAAGCACCTAATGTTTCAGTCTAGTTATACTCAAGTGTTTTCTCAATTTTAAATACTTAAAAATTACTTACTTAATTAAATTTTATTTGTAAACATAGAACACCATTAATATAATTTAGTGCTCAAACTCAATTGATATCAAGTAAATGTAAAGTACATAATGCATTAACAGCTCTTGCTGCTTAGTTTCAAATTATATTTAAATTAAGCTGAATTTTACAAGAGTACAGTTTTTGAATTAAAGACTGGCAACCCTGGTATTCATATTGTTATTAATTTTTTAAGTAAATGTTTTATTATTATGTTTTTATCCACTAGTCAGTTAAAGCAATAGTGTAAAATGTTTCTGTATAAGTGACATATTTCATTACATATAAACATATAATAACACAAACAACATTTAGACAGCATGATCAACTGACTGATGTATAGTTTGTGTTTTTATATGTTTATATAATACAGTTAGATAAAAGTCTGGTTTGTTTCAGTTACTTGTAGTGATTATAATTAAAAGTGGTAATAAAAGTCAAAGTTTAAATACACTCTAAGATTTATAATCATTAAGTGGTTATTATAGTTGACAGAGTTGTGATAAATAAACTGTAACTAGCTGACAAAAACCAGACTGTTGTCTGACTATATATTATGTTTATAAAAAGACTATGTTGTATAGACATGATAGACTTAATTTTCAGGAATATTAATAATACTTTAAAATAGTCTTTGTCTGGAATTTTAATTGTGTGACATTATAAAATAGTGTATCATAAGTAGTTGTTTCATCTTCAACTTGATACTATGTGTAAGATTAAACCAAATGTTTTTTGTTAGTTTCGTCCAGTGTTAGTTAATGAAATGCTATATAAAACAAATACTTATGATATACTGTTAAAAAATGCCTATGAAAGATTATTTAAACGATTAATAGTTAGTTTTAGATATAATATACAAGCATGTTAGCTATATTTTCTGAACAAAAACTGTTTAAAACATGTATAGAATTGTTAAATGTTTTTAGAATTATGTAATACAGTGTAATAATTGACAATGCTAAACTAGATAAGAGTCTGGTTTGTTACTTTAAGTGGTTAAAAAGTGTATTCAAAACCTAATAAAAGAAAAAAATATTAACATTTAGAAACAATTGTTGATAACCCTTCAGTGTTTAACAGAGTTATGATAAATAAACTGTGACTAGCTGACAAAACCAGACTTTTATCTGACTACATATGATTGTTATATAGACATGTTAGACTTAATTTTCTGGAATATTAATAATACTTCAAAATAGTCTTTGTCTGGAATTTCTATTGTGACATTATAAATTAACATAGTTGTTTATTTTATCTCAAACTTGGTACTATGTATTGTGCAGCATTATTTCCAATTGATTTTTGGTAGTTTCATCAATCATACTAGTAGATAGTGTCACAATAATAACTTTAAACAAAGACTATTTTGGTAATTAATAAAAGTTTGTTTTTATACAGTATACAAGCATGTTAACTATTTTATTTAAATAAACTCTGTCAAAAACTGCTTGAAAAATAAAATCACTAATATTCCTTTTGGATATTTTATAACATTGTGTAGTAATTCAAGTGGTACTCTATTTTATTGGTTAAACAGTATAGTTTTTGACAGTGGTTGTTTAAATTTAAATATGTTAGTAGTTAGACAAGGTAAGTTAAGGCATATTTTAAGTGGATCGGCTGCAGTTGTAAGGCTTTGTATATGTTTTCATTCATAACATTATGAGGTGAAGTGATGATACAGCATAATAATAAAAAATACATAAAAATAAAATGAAAAACAAGTTTTATTACTTCAAAAAAAAATTAAATCAATAAAAATTGTAATATATTAGCTAATCAGAAGCGACGTTATAACTGCAGCCGGACCTTAGAACTACTTAAGATGCAAGTAGTTAACAAATTTAGAACAAAAAATAATTTGTTATTGACATGAAGCTAGTATGGTTTAGTTAGTAAGAATGTATTTCTATAAGGTACGCGATTTAAGAAGTACGCACTCGCATAGGTACGCACTAAATTATTAAGGCCCCCCACACAAAATTTCACAAAATGGGGGAATCCCCTAAAGTGAAAATCGAACGGGAAATTTTTGAGATTGATAATTAAAATTATTTTTTAAGGCATTTCGCCGGCTCCGCCGGCGAAAAATTTTTCACTTTTACTCCCAACCATTTTTTCTTGAAAACCTAATTACGCTTGGAGCCCAGTTAGTAAGCCTGACAGCCAAACCAGATAAAAGTGTGGTACTGAGCTCCAAGTGTTGTTCGGTTTGGAGTTAAAGTGGTAGCGGACAGCTTTCGTTATTTGTGCAAAAGTCCCTCCCGCTGCGAGCTGCTCCTATCGGAGCAGCTCTTGCTCCCGGGACTTTTGCACAAATAACGAAAGCCGTCCTTTAGGCCACGTCCTTATGCTGGTCGGCACCTAATCAGTTTTTTGTTTGATGTACGAGTAGTTACGCACGTTTTTTTAGTATGTTATATTTCTCTTATCATGTGGTTTTATATACATGTAAGTATCGAGATGCATGTTTGATAATAGAAATAACTGAATTACAGTAAAGTTTTATGTTTTATAGTATGTATCCATGGTGTCTTACTACAAATTACACAGTTTTGTAGTGGACAGTCTGGCATTATTCTATAGTAAACACTTCAACTTACATTGTAATCTTATTTATCAGTATCATTTCATTTTTAGTTATGGGACTACTTTAGTTTATTCGCAGTTAGACAAAAAAAATTATACAAATTGTTAATATTAAAATGCACATTATTAATCTAATTATATGGATATGTTAGAAAGTAAATATTTTCGTGTTGTCTCCTTTCTTTTTATTTTATTAAAAATATTTATGTCTTGATTTGTATAAACTAGTATTGGCCATCTTTGAAAATTACACACTAACGAAATACAGTTTTTGTCCACAATTTTTCAACTAACTTACAATTTTCAATTATTACGTCATCCGGTAGTCTCATACAGTTTAAACTTAGTAATTTTTGCTGCATATTTTGTGTTGTATTATAAGTTATCAAGTTTTGTTCTAAATATAGTGTCTATATTTTTAATTTAAGTAGTGCAAATTTTATAATGTTAACACTAATTATATGTACATATTAAGTATTGGATAAGGTGTATCTTAATTAAAGTAACAGAAACAAATATATATGGCAATTAACCCTTAAATAATATATTGCTGCGTATAACTTAAACTAGTATTAAAGTTACAATTAACTCTTAATCATTAATTATTATATTTTTGCGCTGGATTATAGGATTATATCTAGTTTTATGTCTCAAACACTGTATGTATTCATCTATAAATTTAAAAGATTGAATTTTTTCTTTTAAGTAATAGTTACAGTTCAAATATACATCCCATTTAGAGGCTTTATGAGTTTTATAAGGTCATAGAACATTACAAAATTGTGGGATTAGTTGTCAATTATGTTTTAATCGTGATTAAACATACCTTATTCTAACAATATTGAAATTAGATGCAACTTTGTAATTTAGTTGGTTGTTCGTATTGTTGTAAAGTTAATTAAAAGTTTGTTTAATAAATATTCTCTCTCGTTTCTCTAAAGCTTATAGCCTTTTTTTTTATATTTCTAAAACGTTATTGCATTTCAATTTTGTTCTTTCGTTACTTAATTCTACTTCTGACTCAATACAGTCAATTTTTACTATTTTATTATCAGTCATCATAATGTTGCTCTGGTTTGTATGATTATTTTTTTATGTCTTAAACAATACTTACTTAAAACCTTTTAGTAATGATTACACTTAAAATATTCTTTTTATTTAAAAGCTTTAAGATTTATCCAGTCCAATATAAAGGTCAAATCTGTTAAATTGTTCAACCGTTATTAATATAAGTTATTAATAAATATTCAATCCAGAAGCTATTTTAGTTTTTAGGTCACTAGTTTTGTCACCTTTTACAGTAGTGTTGTAGTGCCATTTAGCAATTAAATATATATTAATTTTCTTAAAATACTTTGATTAAATTAAACTTATATCGAAAATAACTAACAATTCTTAACATTTAATCCTAATTATCATCATCTTGTTGCCCTGTTTTACATGATTATTTCCAAAAGTATGTATTAAAAAGTTTATGTTCAAATTTAAATAATAAAAATTAAAATGTTCAGTTGGAATCTAGGAAATTTCGGTCTTTAACTACCTAATACAAACATGTTTATTATATTTGCATATTTAATAAAATAGTTTTTAAACAGTACTCTTTCTTTAGTTTTGCATTTTTTAAAGCGCGTCTACTTAGTTTAAACTTTTTTTTTTATTATCATTCTTTTTTTGTTAACATATATAAATTACAAGTAAAGTTTTATGTTTTATAGTATGTATCCTGGCTGTCTTACTAAAAATGATTCAGTTTTGTAGTAAACAGTCTGGTATTATTCTATAATAAACACTCCACTTACTGTAATTTAATATTATAACTCATTTTCCCATTACGAGGGGATAGCACCTGCAAACTTGTTGAAAGCCGCGTTAGTGCCGTAACCAGTGCCGGTTACAATATGAATTATTTAAGGCTCTCAAACGTTACAGGATCGTTTCCTAAAACTTTGAGGTACTTGAGTAAATTACTTACTGAGGTATAAGTGTCGTTAGGCTTGAAATTCTCTACACTAAAGTTTTTCCTTTACATAAATAAGTATTTTATTCTTAACTTGTATAAAAAAGTTAGGACATCTTTTAAATTAGACTCCAACAAATCACACTGTTTTTGTCTACAATTTTTCAAGTAATTTTGTAATATTTCATAATTTCTCTATTTACAATTATTACGTCATCACCCAGTAGTCTCACACAGTATAAACTTAGCAATTTTTACTTACACTTTAGTTGAATATGGATATTATCTTTTTGATTATAAATTATTAAATTTATTTCAAATCGCTCTATATTTTAAAGTTTGGTAAAGCAACTTGTAAATAAATGAATAAGAATAATTGTATGTAAGTAATAAGTAATTAAACTAACCGAAACAAATTATGTGGCAATTAGCTCTTAAGTATTTTACTGCT
This sequence comes from Thalia democratica, assembly GCF_965202585.1. Taxonomy (NCBI): domain Eukaryota; kingdom Metazoa; phylum Chordata; class Thaliacea; order Salpida; family Salpidae; genus Thalia; species Thalia democratica. The sequence goes on from NW_028139259.1 coordinate 28,858, forward strand.
GCGTATAAATGAATCTAATTTTTGAATTACAATCAACTCTTAATAATACCTAATCATATTGTTGCGCTGGTTTAATTATTGTTTATAGTTTTATATCACAAACAATAGACTTTTAACTAAAATTTACTCGATAATTGAAAGGCTTTTCGTACACCAGGTCATATAACCAGTTATTTCGAACGCCTTTTTTATTTGTTTTGTAATATTAGTTATAAATTTAAAAAACCAAAGTAACAAGTGGCGACAATATATTTTTAAAACGCGTAAAAATTAATATTTAAACCATTGTTTAGTTTTTTATTAGTTATTGTTTATAAGAAACATTTAAAAAGGTATTTAGGATTATTAAGTTTGACCCAATAAGTTATCTAGGACCTAGGTTTAATACATTATTATTTTTATATTAAAAAAGTAAAAATAAAGTGTTTAACATTTGCGAGTAAAAAAAAAGAGTCTTTTAATATTAAATGATAAGTTGATTTTTTTTTACAAATTTTAGTTAAAAAAAAATACCGCTAAATTATATTAGTACACTTTATTATTGTTGCTATCATGATGCTTAGTACACTTTTGTATGTTGAATAAGTATACTAAAAAGTTATAGGTGAATTAGTTCATAGGCAAATTAAATGATTCAACTTTAACAAAAAAGAGTATGCATAAATACCTCAACTTCTTCTGCATCAATGTAAAAGATTTATACAAATAAGTATTATATGAATGTTGAATCAAGACCTATTGGTCAACTCATACACACAAAATAAAAGGTTCTTTTATAAGGCAGAATTTAAAAAATCATATTTTTAGTATCAAACTAAATCAAAAGTTTAAATAAAACGAATAACACACGAGGAAGGTAGACAATGTAGTTAAACTCTTCAAATCTGTAATATCATTGAAAGCATTAAATTTTTTTAATCCTATCCGAAGGAACAAGGTATTCCTCCCACTTGGTTGGTACCCTCTTTCTCCTGATGCGCATTTCGCTCCATATGATCGACTGGCCAGCCACCCACTCGGCAGAACCTCTTCCTTTGCCGGGATCGTTTGTGAGAGGACGATGTCTCATGCAGCTGTGTTAAAGTTGTTGAAAATTTAAAAATATGTGAAACTTTTATTTTTTATAAACTGTCTCGTGTAACTAGTTGGATTTTGCTGCAAGTAGTTATAGTGCTTTATTAATTAATACAAATCGCTGCTCAAAATCTATTAGCTTTTAGAAATAGCTTGAAATTCAAAATATTTGCCGAGTCAGTATTTTTTTTTTTACACCGAAACTGAAATTTTCCGCCAGAAACGATGGAAATGTTTATTTTTAAGTATTGGCAAGTTTAAAAAGAAAAGAAAATAAATTCTAAAAATAAGTTTTAGTAGTTCATTATCATTCAATTTCTTTGCATAAAAATTTGCATAAATTTCAATGAATACAGTTGGTTTTGTCTTTAGATAAAAACTACATTTTTATAAAGTATATTATTGTAATTAGTTCTTTAACAGTTAATAAAATATTTTTTACTTTGACTTATAGTTACATTAGTATTTTGATACGTGTTGATATAGTTTGTAAAGTTAAACTTTAGTGTCCTAAAAAATGTTTACTCACATATTTATTGCAACTAACGGTTCTCTTTACTACTAGTTTGAAGTGTTTTTTTATAAATAAGTACTACACAAATCAACAAGCTTTATAAACTAGATTTAAATAACTATCAATGCAAATAATAGCTGTTAGCTTAAATATTAAGTAAGATAACATTAGATTAAATTGTTAGTTTTATCGTTGTTTTTTTAAATGACAAACATAAAATAGTTTTTGTATATAAAAAGATATAATTATACTTTTGTTAAACTAGAAAAACAATACTGAAATAACCATGATATAAGGAAATAACTTTAGTTAAAAACTATATACAGCAACAAGTTCACACATATTAACTTTTGAAGAATGATAACATTTTAAGGATTATGATAGATTTTAGCTTAGTTTTTATGTAAGTTAGATGATAAGTAAAATGTGCAGGTTTTTGTATATAGTTTAAACAACACAGTATTATGAATTGATGATAGTTCATCTTTCTAAGTTTTCAACAGTTCATTGTGTTACAATATTAAGAGTTTATTAAAAGACCCACTCAAAACTAAACAAGTGTCTAACTACTTTTGAATAACTTGAATTTATTACTGTTTTGAACAGATTATCTAAGTGAACAATACTACTCAAAAGTATTAAAAGTTTACATTAGCAAGTTATTTGACTATACACAGTCAAGTCTTATAGATAAGTTTGTCAGTGCACACTTGAAAAAAAAATGTCAAGTATTAAGAAGTATGTACACTTATTTATAAACTTGATGAACTGTTTTTGTGTTTATGTCGAAACTTAATTGTTTTATGTGTATTAAACTGTTAAATTAAGAAATAATGCTAAACTTAAGTCATGTAAAAATAAGTTATTGTACAAAATAACGACCAAATTGATAATAGTGAGTTGTGAAGTTAAGCTGGGCATTAATGTCTGCATAAATGTTTATTCACGTACTTATTGCAACTAAGTATACTAGAGTGAAGTATTGTTTTAATAATAAGTACACAAACCAATAAGTTTCTACAAAAAGTTATTGAGAAAAAACTTCACTAATTAATCACAAGCTTAATGTAATAGTATTAGCAACACGACTTAATTTTAGACTCTTGTAGAATTCTTTTTGTTTAAGCAGTTAGTTAATGGTTAAAAATGTAAATCTTTGAACTAAAATGAAGGTTTAAAGCGGAAATTAGGAATATAGCAGTGATATTTGTTATGAAGATACTAGTGCCTGCTATGTGTTTCAATATCTAACTCATATCATACAAAAGCATACAAGTTTGAAACGTGTTCAAAAACCAAATAGTTCAAATTCAAAGCTTTCATTTTGTCTATTTTTCATCATTTTTATAAAGTGTTTGGTGTTTTTTAAAGCAGAATTTTGTGCTGAAAACGATAGTAAAATCTATTCTAAAATAAAACAAAGTTTAAAAAAGTTATAGCCAAAAGTTTAAAACAAGCTTAAAATTTTCAAAGCGAGAGAAGAGAAACCACGTGATAAAATTAATTTTCCGGTTCAAAATTGCTATAAGAAAGTATCGTGAAATAAATCTTATTTTTTATCGTTTTGATAATTTTTTTGGTGTTTTTTCGCATGAAATTTTCCGCCAGAAACGATGGAAATGTTTATTTTTAATTATTGGCAAGTTTAAAATAAATAGAAAAATCTTCCGAAAAAAAGTTATACTTGTTCATTATCATTCAATTTTATAGCATAAAAATTTGCATAAATTTCAATGACTACAGTTGGTATGGTCTTTAGACAAAAATTACTTTCTTATAAAGTATATTGATGTAATTAGTTCTTTAAAAGTTTATAAAACAAATTACTTTGACTAACAATTTCATTAGTATTTTGATACGTGTTAATATAGTTTGTCCTTTATATAGCTAAATTTTAGTGTCCTAATAAATGTCTACTCATATATTTATTGTAACTAAGGGTTCTCTTAAATACTAGTTTGATGTGTTGTTTTATAAATAAGTTCTACACAAATCAACAAGCATTATAAACTGGATTTTAACATGTATTATTTATTTATGAACAATTTATTATTCTATATATAACACTTCACTTACTGTAATTTGATTTAACAGTATCATTCTATTGTATTTTGCACATACTAGTTAGTTTACCTATAAAAGTCTTCTATCTCATTTATGTTATTATTTAAACATTGTTTTGTTTGTATTGTATAATTTTAAGTAATTTAGTTCTACTTATAGCTCAAAGTTAAGTAAAGACTGAGTTTTAGTGTTATTAACAGATATGTTCGATTTATAGTGAAATGTTTAATAGTATATACCTTTAAGTAATTCAAATTACTCAACAGTTTTACGTTGTAATTTACTTTATCAGTATCATTCTACTGCATTTCAAAAAGTTATATCAATTCAAGTTACCAAGTCTCATAACAGCAAACAAATTCTTAGTTTAGTATTTATGTGTACTTTAGACTCTTAACTGTTTTTTCATTTAATTAATCCCAATTTACAGTTCCTGCATCATTTGTTTGAATTACACTAGTAGATTACTTACTGAGATTTAAGCGTCGTTAGGCTTGAAAGAAAAAAAAACAATGGTTGTGCAAAATGCTTTACCAATATTGGTACATTGCATTCTTAATGGTACAGAACCATATACTTTATCTAAGTAGTATATAAGGAACACTGAATGTAAAAGGTTTATGCCACTTAGACAGAAACTAAGTTAAAATTTTTCAGTTACATAAGTAAGTATTTACGTCTTAAATTGTATAAATAAAGTTTGGACATCTTTTAAATAAGACACTTACAAAATACCGTTTTTGTCCAGAATTTTTCAGGTAATTTTGTGATATTTTTTATTTTTACCTATTTACAATTATTACGTCATGACCCTGTAGTCTCATACAGAAAAAACTTAGTAATTTTTACTTACACTTTAGTTGTACATGGATATCGTCTTCAGGATTATCAATTATTAAATTTGTTTCAAATAAGACTAATTCTATGTACATAAAAAGTGTTGGATAAGGTGTGTCTTAATTAAACTAACAGATACAAACATATATGAATAATATATGCTCTTAAATAAATTACTGCTGCGTATAAAAGAATTTTAATTTTAAATTACAATCAAGTCTTAATAATACTTAATCATTAATTATCATATTGTTGCGCTGGTTTATGTGATTGTTTCTAGTTTTAGTCCACATAAAGTTCTACAAATTGTATGCATTATCATGGTAACGAAAGGTCTTTTTTTAACTGTTTAATTATGGTGTTTATTTTCGACTCAATATTAAATATTACAATATTTAAATTCAAATTAAAGTTTTATGTTTTATAGTATGTATCCTGTGTTTTGCGTACTACAAATGATACAATTTTGTAGTAGACATTCTGGTATTATTCTATAATTAACACTTCAACTTACTTTTTTGTTGTAATTTAATTTAAATTTCAAGTATAGTTTGTGATACTTGATTATGTGGTAACTCATAGTTCGTTTAACTTGAGGTCTAAAATAAACTTTATATTTGTAATGAATAGTATACTTTTATTAAAAAAAACGTGCTTTAAGCAGTTTGAATGAATCTCGTTTGTAATTTAATTTAAACTTCAAGTATAGTTTGTGATACTCGATTATGGGGTAACTCATAGTTCGATTAACTTAAGGTCTAAACGAAACTTTATATTTGTAATGAATAGTATATTTTTATTAAAAAACGTGCTTTAAGCAGTTTGAATGAATTTCGTTTGTAATTTTATTTAAATTTCAAGTATATTTTGTGATACTCGATTATGGGGTAACTCATTGTTCGTTTAACTTGAGGTCTAAATGAAACTTTATATTTGTAATGAATAGTATATTTTTATTAAAAAAACGTGCTTTAAGCAGTTTGAATGAATTTCGTTTGTAATTTAATTTAAATTTCAAGTATATTTTGTGATACTCGACTATGGGGTAACTCATAGTTCGTTTAACTTAAGGTCTAAATGAAACTTTATATTTGTAATGAATAGTATATTTTTATTAAAAAAACGTGCTTTAAGCAGTTTGAATGAATCTCGTTTGTAATTTAATTTAAATTTCATGTATATTTTGTGATACTCGATTATGGGGTAACTCATAGTTCGTTTAACTTAAGGTCTTTATAAAACTTTATATTTGTAATGAATAGTATATTTTTATTAAAAAACGTGCTTTAAGCAGTTTGAATGAATTTCGTTTGTAATTTAATTTAAATTTCAAGTATATTTTGTGATACTCGATTATGGGGTAACTCATAGTTCGTTTAACTTAAGGTCTAAATGAAACTTTATATTTGTGATGAATAGTATATTTTTATTAAAAAACGTGCTTTAAGCAGTTTGAATGAATCTCGTTTGTAATTTAATTTAAATTTCAAGTATATTTTGTGATATTCGATTATGGGGTAACTCATAGTTCGTTTAACTTGAGGTCTAAATTAAACTTTATATTTGTAATGAATAGTATATTTTTATTAAAAAACGTGCTTTAAGCAGTTTGAATGAATCTCGTTTGTAATTTAATTTAAATTTCATGTATATTTTGTGATACTCGATTATGGGATAACTCATAGTTCGTTTAACTTGAGGTCTAAATTAAAATTTATATTTGTGATGAATAGTATATTTTTATTAAAAAAACATTACAATATTACAAACGAGATTCATTAAAATTGGATTAACCGCATTTCGTTGATAAAAGTATACTAATCATAATAAACATAAAGTTTAATTTAGACCTCAAGTTTAACGAATTATGATAGGCTCCATAATCGAGTACACAAAATATACCTGAAATTTAAATTGAATTACAAACGAGATTCATTAAAATTGCATTAACCGCATTTTGTTGATAAAAGTATACTAATCATAATAAACATAAAGTTTAATTTAGACCTCAAGTTTAACGAATTATGATATGCTCCATAATCGAGTACACAAAATATACTTGAAATTTAAATTAAATTACAAACGAGATTCATTAAAATTGCATTAACCGCATTTTGTTGATAAAAGTATACTAATCATGATAAACATAAAGTTTAATTTAGACCTCAAGTTTAACGAATTATGATAGGCTCCATAATCGAGTACACAAAATATACCTGGAATTTTAATTAAATTACAAACGAGATTCATTAAAATTGCATTAACCGCATTTTGTTGATAAAAATATACTAATCATAATAAACATAAAGTTTAATTTAGACCTCAAGTTTAACGAATTATGATATGCTCCATAATCGAGTACACAAAATATACCTGAAATTTAAACTAAATTACAAACGAGATTCATTAAAATTGCATTAAATGCATTTTGTTGATAAAAGTATACTAATCATGATAAACATAAAGTTTAATTTAGACCTCAAGTTTAACGAATTATGATATGCTCCATAATCGAGTACACAAAATATACCTGAAATTTAAATTAAATTACAAACGAGATCCATTAAAATTGCATTAACCGCATTTTGTTGATAAATGTATACTAATCATAATTAACATAAAGTTTAATTTAGACCTCAAGTTTAACGAATTATGATATGCTCCATAATCGAGTACACAAAATATACCTGAAATTTAAATTAAATTACAAACGAGATTCATTAAAATTGCATTAACCGCATTTTGTTGATAAAAGTATACTAATCATAATAAACATAAAGTTTAATTTAGACCTCAAGTTTAACGAATTATGATATGCTCCATAATCGAGTACACAAAATATACCTGAAATTTAAATTAAATTACAAACGAGATTCATTAAAATTGCATTAACCGCATTTTGTTGATAAAAGTATACTAATCATAATAAACATAAAGTTTAATTTAGACCTCAAGTTTAACGAATTATGATATGCTCCATAATCGAGTATATAGTAATGTAATGTATGTAATATAGAACAAAATTTGAATTCGGCAATGCGCCGTTCAAAAAGACCCATTTTTCTTCTTATTTTGTAGCTTAATTGAAACGAGTTTGAAATATATACTTAAATATGTTTTTGCGAATTTGTGTGTTTTATTTAAACGTCAGCTTAGTTTTACACAAGTTTTTATTTAAATAAAACAAATGGGAGCATTTTGAAAATTCTATCTGTTTTATATACTCTTTTTATATACTTTTTTAAAACTTAATTGTTTAGTTTTTATTTATTGAAAGTACTTTTATTGAGCAACTTAGAATTTAAATAAAAAATATTTATCTTCTACGAAACTTATGAAAATTATCTAAAATCATCTGATAAATTTCTAAAAATTTAAAATAGCTAGAAGCTTTAGTTTGCCGCAGATAAATCTAATATTCGAAACAAAAATAGTTTAATAAAAGAATTGATCTCAGTTAGTGCAATTTAGTAAAAAAAAATTAAAACAGATTAAAATCTGTTACTTAGTAGAGAACTAAACTTTTGAGTCGTAACTCTTAACTTTGTATTGTTACAACAAATTAAGTTATAAAAATGTCAGTTATTATTTATACATATTTTTTAAACTCATTTAATTAAATTGTTTTAAAGTTATACATAATAAATAACACAAAAAAAACTTTTATTTACTTTTAAAACGAAAACCTATACTACTATAAATGTAAACATACAAATTGAGGCTTTTGTTTTGGTGAACTTATTTTGATAAGCGCTCAATGAACTCTGCTTACGTAGCAATGAACACCACAAACGCTGAAAAACATTCACACGCATATTTTCAAAAGCAATTTTGTTAACATTAGATTGAGTTATTGTGAATTCACCCAATTATTTGGACGGCACAACGCCGCACATACAAATTTCTAAGTAACAAAATGATATTTTCTTATCGCATTTTGCTTTCAGAGATTTTATTTTGTATTATTGAATAACTTTTATTTCTACAGATTTACTGTAGAACATGCATGTATGGAAACCTGAGTTTAGTGGTTTCTATAGTTTTAACATTAAAAAAGTAATTTTAAAAATAGAAATTGGTTTTAATAAGTTCTTAATGAACGCTGCTTACGAAGCAATAAAATCCACAAACATTTATAAACATTTGTTCGGTTTTTTTCAAAAGCAATTATTATCGTGATGATGATTTTGTATTTACTGCCTAATTATTTGGACTGCAAAACAAAGAATATAAATGTTTCAAACTTTAAGTAACGAAATAGTACGCTATTGTCGCATTTTACTTTTTTATTAGCTATTTTCTAGATATAAAATTATTTTATTTCTTTATGTTTACTAAGGTACACATTTAAAAAATTATTTATTAATAAATGTCTAAATTTAGTTATTTAAACAGTTTTAAGAACAAAATACTAATTCAAACCGTTTTTTTTACATATTTAAGGTTTTTAATAAAATAACTTCATAAAAAACTATATTTTTTGAAAAAATTTAAAACTAAAAATTTTATATTGCATTTTTGCATTGCAATTTAAAATAAAAAATACACTTTAAAAATATAATTTAATTTTTTTAATTATAACTTAATTTTCGATTTAATATAATATAATTATAATTTAATTTTAAAAACCATACATAATGTTTTTTAGCAGCAGTAATGTTAACTAGTAAACCATTAAATCAAATAGTATTTCAAATAATTTACTACTGACAGACGTTTTCAGTAAAAGATTAAAAACATTATAAACGTTTTTCGAACCTTAAAAAGATATTTGTATAGGCATTTGAGTGATTAGTTTTGCTCAGTTGGTAGTAGAAAACATTTTAAGACTTAATCAATAAATATTCTTTTAAATTTAATTTCACTAATTCAATATTAAAAGGTATATTTTTAGTTTTAGAATGTTTTATTTAGAATTGTCTTATCCTTTTACATAAATTAGATATTGAACGCACAGTACTACTTCTACAGAATGCAAAAGCACACATAAACATATAGAAGAGCTATTTTTAATGTTGAATTTGCGACAAAATTTAATAAACGTGAGTTTAAATAATTTTAACAAACAACGCAACCAAAGCGGCCGTTGATGTAATCATAAGACCCACAGACGCTAGCTAACAATTTAAAATATGTATTTTAAATTAGTTTATTGTTAAATCATTGGGCATTATTACAAGTACTTACCAGTAATTTTGATACGGCAAAATAAGCCGTTTACTTAACTTTCAATACTTTCAATTAAGGATTAAAATAAATAAGATGTTTTAGTTTAGAATGATCTACCAGTTTAAATAAACTATAGTATACATAAAAAAATATCTAAGTGTGATAGTAATTTAGCGATAAAAAAAAGCTTCATTGGCAGGCAACTTATAGTTAAAGTTTTCAAACATTGTTTCGAAATTAAAGTGTATAACTTAAAAAACATTGCTTAAATAGTTTTTCTATACATACAAGACTTTTTGTAAGCAAAAGTAATGTCAATTATCAAACCGTTAAAAACAAAACTTGTTTTAAATCAATGACTACTGACCATTTTTGTTTGATTATAATAAAAATTAAATAAACATTATAAATCTAGCTTTTAAAAAAAAATATCAAAGTTCCTTGTTAAAAAGGCAATCCAGCAAAATATTTCTGTTGAATGAGTAGTAAAAAAAAATTGAATACGGTTCTGTTGCGAATATGTAGTTTGCTACATATAACACTAATTTAGAAACAAAAAGTATGAAGGATTTTAATGAATGGATCGGCTGCAGTTGTAAGGCTTTGTATATGTTTTCATTCATAACATTATGAGGTGAAGTGATAATACAGCATAATATTAAAAACAGTTACCAAATTACATAAAAATAACATGAGAAACAAGTTTTATTACTTCAAACTTAAAATAAATAAAAATTGTAACATATTAGCCAATCAGAAGCGACGTTATAACTGCAGACGGACCTTAAAACTACTTAAGATGTAAGTAGTTAACAGATTTTGAACAAAAAATAATTTGTTATTCACATGAAGTAGTATGGTTTAGTAAGTAACAATGTATTTTTATAAGGTACGCGATTTAAGAAGTACGCACTCGCATAGGTACGCACTAAATTATTAAGGCCCCCCACACGAAAATTTTCACAAATGGGGATTTTCCCAAAAGTGAAAAGTGGGCGAGAATTTTTTGAGATTGATTAAAAAAATTGTTTCAAAGGCATTTCGCCGGCTCCGCCGGCGAAAAATTTTTCACTTTTACTCCCAACCATTTTATCTTAAAAACCTAATTACGCTTGAAGTTCAGGTAGTAAGCCTGACCGCCAAACTACATAAAAGTGTGGTACTGAGCTTCAAGTGTAGTTCGGTTTTGAGTTAAAGTGGTGGCGGACAGCTTTCGTTATTTGTGCATAAGTCCTTCCGCTGCGAGCTGCTCCTATCGGAGCAGCTCTTGCTCCCGGGACTTTTGCACAAATAACGAAAGCCGTCCTTTACGCCACGTCCTTATGCTGGTCGGCACCTAATCAGTTTTTTGTTTGATGTACGAGTAGTTACGCACAATTTTTTGGTATGTTAATTTTTTTTTAAACTCAATATTAACTTATATAAATTACAAGTAAAGTTTTATGTTTTATAGTATGTATCATTGGTGTCGTACTACAAACGCTATAGATTTGTAGTAGACAGCCTGGTATTATTCTATAATAAACACTTCAACTTACTTTGTAATCTTATTTATCGATATCATTTACTTGTAATTTAACCAAATATATTGTTACATAGTATTAAATACTAAGTATATCTCTTAAACAAATTACACCTTAGTTTATTTGTGTATAAAGGTCAATTAAAAGTTAGTTATGGCACTGCTTTAGTTTAATCAAAAGTTAGACAAAACAATTCATTCAACTTGCAAACATTATTTAATTATTTGTTTGGGTTTAGAAGAAATTAAAGATTTTCGTTTTGTCTTCAGTTTTCTTCTTTCGTTTGTCTTCGTTGGCTGCTTTTCGCTAGGCCAACTCACTTCTACTACTTTGCTCTATTTTTTATTTCTGTTCTTTAGGCCCGTCACTCTGCTGTTTAGTATCATATTAGTTATTTGTTTGATGTACGAGTAACTACTCATGTATTTTAAGTGATAATAATTTCCTCCTAACCACCAATTAAGTTAGAATTTCAAATAAAAAACGTCTTAAATTGTCCACATAAAATTCTACAAATTGTATGCATTATCACAGTCGCGAAATGTCTTTTTTTATTCATTTAATTTAAGTGTTTTAGTTGAAATTTAATTTACCCACTACGTCATCATACAGTATTGATTAGTATAATTTTTCTCTTAATTTCAGTTGTATATCCTTTTTAGTGTCCATATGCATGTTTTGTATTAAATATATTCGAATTACAGTAAATTTTTCTGTGTTATAGTATATAACATTGATGTAGTACTCCAAATGGTATGGTTTTGGAGTAGACAATCAATCTATTATTCTATATATAACACATCACTTATTGTAATTTGATTTATTAATATCATTGTATTGTATTTCGTCTCATAAATTTACTAGTTCTACATACCAGTTCGTTTACTTATAAAAGTTTTCTATCTAATTCGTGTTATCATTTAAACATGTTTAACTTTATTGTTATGTTATTCTACATAAACTTAGTTTTTATTTTAATTCTATTGCAATTCAAATAGTTATATTATTTCATTAAATTTAATAATAAGTCTCATAAAAAGCAAATAAATAGTTTGTTTAGTATTTAGTTATACTGTAGACCAGTGGTTCTTAACCTTTTTTCATGTTTTACCCGTAATTTTTAAGGCAATTACCAATTTAATCCCAATATACAAAAGTTTGAGAAAATTAAAAACTATTCTGAAATTCACGCTTATCAAATAAATATAAAAAACCGTAAATTTTTAAGAGTTTATTTAGCTTCTAAAAAGACCAACTAAAAAGAAAATTTATAAACATTAATTTACATAACTTGAAATAAAGAAAATTTATTTCCTTAAACAAGGGATAAATTTACTCCATGTTAAGAATCGCTGCCAAAGACTGGAGATATTTAATTTAGTTCTTGGTTTTAAAATTTCTGCAACATACTTGTTCAAACGAGTTGCTTAGTTTAAGCTTAGTGAAGTAAAGACTAAGTAGAGTTTCATACAACTTTATTTTTGTATCAGTTTATCCAACATCTTTCACCAGTTTTCCTTACGATATAGCTCTAAGTTTGACTACACTTGTCTCTAAAAAAGTAATTGCATTCTCAGTTTTTCATCTGCTATTAAATAGCTAAATATAATTCAACTTTTAATTGACCTCGAACGCTTCGTTTTATCTAATACTATTGTTGCACTGGCTTACAAAAGTAGCTCAGTCATTTTCTGCTTCGTACAGTGTGGGGCCAGATTTTTAATGGTTTTTTTTTCAACTTAATGACAAATAACGAGAAAGTATATTTGATACTAAATATATTTTCATGGCTAAATCAATTAAGTAAGAATCGCATTTTGAATAATTAATGTGTTTGTGAACCTTCATTTGTAAAATGATGTAGATCACCACTGCTGTCTACTTCTGTATAAATAGTTGATATTCAGACAAACCATATCAGCTTTATAACGACTTTACTATAAAAGAATAGTTTTAAACTCAAGTTAACCGGATATTTCCTTCAAAAAATATTTGAACAAGTTTAACAAAAATACCCTTGTAATAAAAACAGCGACTTTTGAGAGCCACTCGAAATTTGCTTTCTAAATAAACTTTCTATGCAGGTAAAATTAGTTTTTGAAAAAAGCAAGGTTTAAGCAAAATATAGCTAAAAGTTTAAAAACAGATTAAAGTTTTTAAAAGAAGAGAATAGTGACCACGTGATAAAAAAAAATTCCTGTTTAAACTTGCCATAAGTCAGCACCGTGAAAACAAAATTTAAAAAAACTTATTTTTCATCGGTTAATACTTTTTTGCAGTTTTTCGCATAAAATGTTCTGCCAGAAACGATGGAGATGTTTATTTTTAAGTGTTGGCAAGTTTAAAAAAAAAGTTATACTTGTTTTTTTTCATTTGATTTTGTTGCAGAAAAATTTGCATAAATTTGAATGACTACATTTGGTTTGTTCATTAGATGAATGCTACTTTTTTCTCAACTCTGTTAAGTTATGTAGTTATTTAAAAGTTTACTTTGCCTAACATTTTCATTAGTTACAGTAGATATATTATAATTAGATATAATTAGATATATTTTGTTACACTTTGTAAACTTAAGCTAAACCTTAGTGTCTGAATATACATTTTTTCAAATACTTATTACCAAAGATTCTGTTTAATACTAGATTGAAGTATTATTTTATTAATAAGTACTAAGCAAACCAATGTATTATGTGATAAGGTGCCTAAGATTTAAACAAGGCTTTGTAAAAAGTTTTTTTTTTTTTTTTTTTTGTAACCTTATAGTGCATTAAAAAGGAAATTTCCTTGTGTGAATGGAAAGAATAGAGGTAGATAAATTAATAACTAGTAAATTGGATACAATTACTGATAAATATATCAACAAAATGTCAAAACAATAACGTAAATGATCAAACTTGAAATTTTGTTTTTATTTTTTGATATAAATGCTATTTTAGTGTTGATTTTAGTTTTAAAATATAACTCTTTTGCTTTAGTTCTGGTTTTCAGTAATATATAATATATAAACTGTTAAGTTATGTTTGCATCTGTCTTGTAATAATAGCTAGTTATAGCTAGAAAATTTTTAACTTTGTATAATTTAAAAAGTTTTAATACTTTAAATGTACAAACGAAAGTTTTTGCTTGCTCAATTTTTCTAGTTATCAAAGCATTTAATAAGTTTTGTTATTTTCATTTAGACTTAAGCAACAAAAATCAAAACTGCCTTTAATAACTACACTTGCTCTGCTAATGCAGCTTTTGAATGGAAAACGTTCAAATATAAAAATTCACGTAAAAGTTTTGTGTAAAACAAACAGTTTTATGCTTGTAAGAATATTTCAAATGAAAAGTATATTAATCATTTATAGTAAAGTTAAAAAATAAAAGCTAAATAAAACTATTTAAAATTAAAGTATTCTATATTTTATTTAAGCACTTACGACGTCTTTTACCGAAACATAGTTTGCAAAGTCTTGAAAGAATAAAATATAATGTTTTTGCTCTAGTAATTGAGATCTCTTTATTTGTTTTGTAAAAATCTAACCATATAGTATTTTATTAAGTTTATATACCGGCATTGAAGTCAACTTGCAAGCGGTTGTGTGGTTCAGTGATTGTCAATGTGCTTTTTGAGCCGGAGGAAGCGAGATCGAGTCCGGCCATTAGCATTTTTGTTGATAAAATTTTATCTATATTTTAGTTTTGATTAGTCAGTATCTTAATATATTCTTTAACCTTTTTATGTACAAAAGTAGCTTCTAGAACGAATATAAATAAACTTTAAGCGATTTAATTTTAAATTCCGTTCTTACAACTATAATTCCGTAACAGAACTTATTTATAAATATCAACGAATAGAATAAACTTGATTCAAAAAACATACATTGAATAGAATAGTTCTAATGTCATTAAAAACAAACACAAAGAACTAAAATATGGTTAGAAAAGTTGTAAGAAAAAAGTTATGCCTTGGTGTTAATTCTTCTGTGTTGACTTAGATGATTTGAAAAACCTTTCACCTTACCTCAAACCGATTTTCTAATTACCACCCCAATGCAAAATGGGATCCAAAAAAAGCGACCTTGGAGTTTTAAGCTGATTTATTTTAAATGTAAGTACACCGAACATATAAACTTCACCTTTCAAACAAACAGTTGTAAAAAATTGTTGGTCTGTTTGTGATAATTTCATTTGTTTAAAGTTTATCGATTCACGAAGATTCGATGAATCAAAATTACTAACAAATTTGGAAATATAAGGGCTTACTTCTTCACAAACTACAATGTCAAAATTACTTTGATTGCAGTACCTGGTTGTAGTATAAGTTGAGTTTGAATGCTGTTTGTTCCACAAAACTGATTCAACAATGCTTGTACATTCTTCACTAACGCTAAAACATGACTTTTTGTCTAGTATTTGTTTTAATGCTGGAACTGATAGAAGCGGAAGTCGAACTATAGACAAAAGTTGTTTTGCATACTTCCTACGTTCAGTTGTATCATGACACAACCAGCTATTTGCTGCATTAAATACTTGCATTTCTGAGTCAATATTTAAACCACTGCTTGAAAGTATTTTTATAATAGATACAAAGTCTAGCTCTAAAAAGTTGTTAGATTCGGCAACCATTGGAAAACAGCGCTCAATAAAGTACATTGAGTCTTTAGATAAACTTGATAGTTTGAAAATTTTCGATAAGTAATATAAAAATACGTTACTTAGATCCATTTTTGTCGTTATAACTTGGTATAGTTTATTTTCTTCAACATCATCTAACAAAACCTTGGTAGTTTTCATCAATGGTATAACTTTGTCCTGATCTTCAACTATGCTTTCTGAAAAATTTACAGTATATTTGTATGTTAAACTTGTTTTTGGGTTCTGACTGACTGATGAGTCTAAATAAGGACGAAACTAGTCTCAGTCTACCAAAGCTGGCATGATCAACCCTTTGTTTAATGCAATAGTTTTTTAAATATTTTTACTTGTCCTAAACAAGTTATAATCCTAAACACTTTATGAGATGATTTAATTTGATATTTTTTATTTAATAAGTGGTGTTTGTAAATATTTGACTTTTTAAAGGTATAAATTACTTTATTGAATGAAATGCAAAATTTTTACTGACTTTAAGAAGTATTAAAATATTTACTTATCAAGCTTATAAGTATTAAGCGATTAAAATGGTTTTTGTAATCGTAAAACAATCAAATAAATATAGATTTAGAATATTTAAAACATATATATTTGCATAAAGTTATTTAAACTTTGCAGGTGCTTAGAAAAACACCGCTGTTACTATATTTGATTAAGCTCAATTTATGCTTGACTTAGTTGATACCTGATTTATATTGCTAATTATTAAGCACTTTAAACAATCAAGGAAGTAAATTTCATGCAAAATTGTAAACATTTTTTAATTAATTACATTTTTACTTCGTAATTTAAGTCCTATACGTTAAAAAGTTAACTGTTTCATAAGCAGTTCCGTAATTATTACTATTTTTTTTACTTAAGTTATGCCAAATAGTTTTTTATAAAATAACTACGTAACTAAAAACTAAAAAACTTAAAAGTTAGTTTTTCTATAACAATGATAACTCCTTTTAAAACTAAAAAGTTATTGTTTCAAAATTAAAATAAAATATTTTAATCTGTTAAAATACTTCTACATGCTTCACGAAAACTAGTAGAATATTAAATATGGTTTGCTGCATCATAACTTCTTTATATCAGTAAAACAGTTTTATTTAAATTTTTAATTTAATTTTAATTTAATTTAATTTTTTAATTTTAATTTAATTTATTTAAATTATTTATGTTGTTATAAACAAAATGTCTTAAGATTTTGCGTGCCAAGTCTATATCGATGATTAAAAACGCAAGTTAAGTTAGTATCTTATAGTATAAACATTAAACTAATATGATATAAATAATAGGACGTATCGTATAAGTTACATTAAAGTCTGCTCAATAAAAATCAATATAAAGCTACAACCACCAGGATTCGAACTCAGGACGGTCGATTTGAAATTTTTAGAAAGCTTGTTAAAATGGTTAATAAAGAATCTACTTACTTTTAGCCATTATTAACTTTGTTTTAATGAAAAAAAGTAAATAGTCATACATAAGTTAAGTACGACCATGACTATAAAATTTCAAATATTATCATACATTGTTTTCCTTTGTAATAAAACTAGTTTATAAAAATTTTTTGATTACATTGCTAGCTAATATTAGAAATCTGTTGTATGATGATTAAGTTTGTGAATAGATAGATATCTTATATTATTATTATTCCCTACAGAAAATAATGATGACTAAAACTAAAAATCTAACCAATAGTTGGAATTGTACTTATAATATCTAAAAAACGCAACATTAACAAAATAGTAAACACTAATTTATGTGAAAAAATGTAATCAAAAGCTGTTTTTAATTGTTAGTGATATTGATGTATTTAGTTTTTTTTTAATTTTGAAAGCAGTCTGTTAGACTGTTCATTTTCATTTAACACCTTCTAAACAAATTAATTGTTTTTTATTTGCAGTTAGTTGGATATTAATTTCTTAACTTTTTATTAACTTTATCTTTAGTTTAATTATTATCGTAGATTTAATTAAGTGATATCGATGTATTTCAGTTTTTATAGATTGACAAAGCATCTTTATTAGGCAGTTTATTTGTTGTTTATTCTCTCTAAATAAAGCAGTCGCCAAATGAAAAATAAATGTGTAAAAACACGATTAAGAGCTTTTTAAGGAAAAATAAACAAATCTTGTGCAATAAAGACAAATTTTTAAAGATCGACACATTGAAACGGTTTTATAAGTTTAAACTTAACAACAGTATTAATAAATAAGGGAAAATAAATTTTAAATTACTATTTCTGTTATAGTATTAGTAAACTTGCAAGATAAAAAATATTTAGAGGCATTGATCTAGTCTAAACAAAAGAAGTTTGATAATTTTATTTTACTTTTTAGAATAGAAGTTAACATTTTTTATCTAGTTGATTTATTTAGTTTTAAAAAATGTTTAACGCTTAAATCACTGGCTGAAGTCACTTTTAAAACTTATTGTTAACAATTTTTCATTTGATTTTGTTTATAGAAAAAAGCAATATACTATACAATTTAAATAATTTTTGTTTCTGCTTACATTTTATATCTCGTTATATTTGATAAATTTTTATGTATATTTAAAATTGCGAAAGTTTACTTTTGAAAAAGGTACATAATATACCAATTCTAATAACAAATTTTCTAAATGTTTCAACTTCGTACATTTAGATAAAACTTATATTTTAGGCCAATTTTAATTTACCATTTAAATATAATCTTTATTTAATTATAAACTAAGTTAAGTTTCGTAGTTTATTATGCATTTGTCTCAAACAATTTATAAAAGACTTATAAGAGTTATTTTAAACAAATATTGTGATGACCGAAAAGTTTTTTTAATACACTAAGTCCATGTACCTTAAACACCAGTGTCAATATTATTGAAAATTTAAATAACTTTTTACTATTCGTATAAGTGTTAAAACTTATAATATTTATAAAATGAGAGTATGAATTAAAATGGAATTATACTCTTTCTTGTAGATGTAAAAAAGTTTTATAATACCACATTTATATTTTAACTTGCTTTATATTAACTGTCAAACCGCCCATTGTTTTAGCACAAAAATGTAACCATACTTTGACATTTTAAATATTTTACAAAGCAAAAAAACATGGCACTTCAATTACCTTATTACATAAAAAAGAGACTTTAAAACTTCCCAATGATCAAATATTATGCTCATCAATATATGTGACTTTTAATAATTTATTACTACAAGATTAACTATTAAACTAGTTGATAATTTTATTGATAAAATAGTGTTGTTTAGCGGGCTATTCTGGTTGTATACATTTTTATATTGTAGAAACTTTGTATACTTTATTGCTTCGATTTTTTTAGCAGTGTTTAGGTTAAAACCACAAAAAGATGATAAACATAGTATATCATTAAAGTTAGCTTTATTTATTACTATTCAGTTTATGTAATGATTTTAGAATACCTCATCATCCATAAAAATATTTGTATATTATTGCCCTTTTGTATCATATACGAACAAAATATTTAAAAACCAGGCTTGGTAAAGCTTTATTTTACACTAAATTTGATAACTTGTAGTATTACGACGTTCCCTACATTTTATTTTGTCTTTCTTGCGTTTTCAAAGACATAAGTGCAGTACTTACAATTATTACCTTATATTTCGTATTATACAATCTTTACAGTTTTAAACTTGACTATAACAATAAAGTTATGTTAAAATTTTTTATAAAAGCAAATTAAAAGACATTTTTTTAGACTTTAAACTTCTATAAGTTCATGACTAAGTTTTAGCATCACGGTTCTATGCGTTTAGGTGTTATAATACAGTTATTTTTTTTACATATAACTAAATCGGGTGCACGAATATTCAAATTAGTACAATTCAAATTCCGAAAATTTAAATTCTTAAGAAAAAATTTAAAGGGCCACAACTAAAAAAGTAATGCATACTTCTCAAATATACAAAGTACATATGTAGATCTTATTAATATCTACAAAACATGTTTTTTCTTTTTGCATATGCAATTGAATATAGTAAAAAACTTAGTTATTTTTAGTAATTTTTAAACATCTTGAAAAATATTTAAGATTCAGCAAAAAATAAAAAAATGACTTGTAGATACTAATAAGATCTACATATGAATTTTTTATTTTTTCAAATTTATAACACTTATTGACATTTAGTCTTTTAAATATTTTTTAAGAGTTTGAATTGTCGGAATTTGAGTTGTCCGAATTTGAACTGTCATGTAACCAACTAAATCATTAGTAGCTTAATTATAAGGTTCGTGTTATTCACTTAAACTTATAAAACGTAATAAAATTTAAGTTGTATTTTTAAAACTAATATGATAAATAAATCGTATAAATACAGCTTTTAAACCTTTTAAAACAAGCATCTTTGAAATCTTTTTTACTTCTAGTTTAAGTGGAAATTAATGATAGTCATGATAGAAAAACTACCTAGTAACTTTAAACTAAAACAAAAACACTTTATATAAATTATGCATTGCTTAAAAATAATTTTTAAGTAAAAATTTATCCAATAGAATTTATCTGGTAGTAGATTTAATAAGGTTTTTTTTGTTTTCTACTCTAAACCTTCCTATGTTTATTATTAATTTAAATTAATCAAGTTTAAGTATGTATTAAACTGTTTAGCGAAATGTTAACGAAGTTTTGTTTAACATATCTAATCATTTACAACACATTAAAATAAAAATAAATTGAATTATCCCTTTTAGCAACTATACTTTAAAATTTTAAAGAGTTTTAAAAACCTTAGAAAACAAGTTTAAACTAAATTTCACAATTTTCAAAGCCTGTAGTAGATAATTTTAAACCTCGTAAAAAGTTTCAACAACTTTAATAATGACTTTAAAGTTTAATTAGCAACTAGTTTTATAATTTAAGATTTTACTGGTAGAAATAATTTTATTTGATATTTAACTGTGTGTGGGATTTTTTCTGATAAATTAGGTATTTTTTTAAAGCTGGTAACCAAAAGCTGCTTATCATGAAATATGTTTTTTTTAACACATTTAACTTTTTGTTTGTATATGGTATACCCTGATATATCTATATTGCTGTGAATTAAGGTAGTAACTAGATTTTTTTAGCACACTTTTAAACTAAAATAATAAAATAAAATACTTAAAATAAAAACTATTAAATAGTATATATTTTACTACTTATATTGTGACTAACAACAAAGTTCTCACAAGTGTAAGTTATTAAAGGAAAATGTGGTTATTCAAAAAAAAGTTTAAGATTTTAGTTAAAGTCAGTAACTGTGTTGTTATTTTGAGTTCCAGAAAAAATATTTAGAGTTTTTATAATGGTGCTAAACTTTTTACTTCTAATGTTCAATATTTGATAACAAGGATTGTTAATGTATCTTCAAAGGAAAACTTTTTAAATAAGTTAAAATCAGAAACAGATATCACAAACGTAGATGGAATAATCATATTTAAAAAGGAAGTAAATCCCTGCGTACAGTTGCTTTGTGATTTGTTAAAATGAACAAGTTGTTACTTAAAATATTTAAGTTTATTACTTTTATATATTTTAAAAATTAGTTAAACTACAACCTTATTTTAGTTTCAATAAAAATAATTCTTCACATAACAAAAACTTTGTTTCATGCATCAAAAATATTGTAATCATTAGCAGCTTAAGATATTCTCCGCAACTTTTAAGCCATTTTTCTCATAAATAATTCACCTCTATTTTGGTAGAAGAAAAACAACTAATTTAATGTAAATTGTTTTTATATTTTAACTAACTACAAGATTTTTAGTCTAAAATCTAGTCATACTAACAATTTTTGACTTTTCATTTAATCCGCCAAAATATATTTTAGGAGATCTTAGATGAATTGAAGGACTGAAAATATTACTCTTAAGTTAATTTTAACCGAGTTGTCATATTTTTCAAACTTGTAGATAAATGTGTCTTCGATAATTGTTGCTTTTAGCCGTTTAAAATCTGGCAACTATGGTTCAGAGTATAAATTGTCATACTTTTAGTTTTTTTGATATGAAAATAGTAATAGTGTGCATTTTTATATATTTAGTTTTAAATTTCTACCTAGAGACAAATTAATAACAAATTTAAACTTGCTTTATTTAACTTACTTAGAATAATAGTTTTTATACTGTATTATTAATAGAAAATTTTATATAACTCTTCAGTTTTACTATTTTATCTAATATATAAACTATGAAGAAACAGACTAGTTACTATAACTTAATATGAAATATATAAAACAATATTAAAGTTTTGCTTTTTATTTTTCAAATAAAATGACATAAAGCAATGATTGTTTAAATAATTCACGATTTAATAATCAAAAGCACATAAAATAATTGTGTTTCTTACATTTTTGGAAATATATATATTATGTAAAAATTTCATATAATGGTTTTAAATAAAAGTAGGGTATGAAATAAAACATTAAACTTTTATTAGAATTTTTTTTTGTTTAAAAGTTGCAAAAAAAATTTTAACATACATAAACACCAACGAAATTTTAAAACATTTGTTTAAATAAGATGCTGAAAAAAATTTACATAAATTATAATTTTGAAGCTATAATTAAGTAAGGTATTGAACTTTTGAAAATGTTTTATAACTTTTATTAAGAGTTTTTATTAAAACAAAACACTATGAACTCTATTTCTTTTATTTGAATCCTAAAAATAAGATTTTAATATAACAAATAGAAGGCAGTAAATTCCATAATTAACTAAAAAATACTGCCTAAAATAAATAATTAAATATACGTAGAGGCTTCAAATTGTGTCATGTTTAAAATAAATAGTTATTATTTAATAAAGCTTTGAAGTTTTAATATTCAATTTAGCTTATTTTTCATCGTTTGAATAAGTTTTTTGGTGTTTTTCAGCATGAAATTTTCTGCCAGAAACGATGGAAATGTTTATTTTAAAGTATTGGTAAGTTTAAAAAAAAGTAAGAAAAATATTCAAAACAAATTATACTTGTTCATTATTATTCAATTTTGTTGGTTAAAAATTTGCATATTTTTAATGATATTGTAATTTGCTACAAATTAAACGATAGAAACTTTTAAACTTAAGTAGCTTTAAGAAGACCATTATATTTTATTTTCACAGTTTATTTAAACAAACCAATGTTTACTATATTAAGATACAAGAGATCTTCAGTTGTTAAAAATAAATCAAAAAACTTGTAGAGTTCAAGGTATATATAAAAGAAGTATGTTAAGTAAAACAAAATTAAAAAAGCCAAAGTATTGAAAGACTTATGGTTTAAAAAACTTATGTTTATAACTAAAAAACTATAACTGCATTGATTTTAACTGTGAAGTATGAGATGTAAGTGTCAAAATAGGTTATATAATACCTATTATAACTTTAATGACTACATTTGGTGTGGTTTTTAGATAAAAGCTACATTTATCTGTAGATATATCAATATATTATGTTCTTTAACAGTTTTTATAATGAATTTAACTTTTGCTGTTAGCTTCACTAGTGTTTTGTTATGTGTTAAACTTGGTTTGTAAAGTTAAGCTAAGAAGCCTTAATGTCTTCGTAAATGTTTATTAAGGTGTTTATTACAACAAAAGATCTCATTAAAACTAGAGTGAAGCATTATTTTAAAATTAAATAAACAAACCAACAAGTTTGTATAGTAAGTTACATAAACTAAACTATTAATCTTAAGTTTATGGTTATTATAACAAATCAAAGTTTGATTTAAAACATTTAAACTTACTTATACAGATTTAGTTTTAGCAGTTAATGAACAGTCACAAATATAAATCTTTTACTGAAAGAAATTAAAAATATAGCAGAGATATTTGCTATGAACACAGTTCGAATACTTATACCTGCTAGTTGTTTCTAACTCATATCATGCAAATAGATACAAGTTTGAAAGGTATTTAAAACAAAAAATAGTGTAAATTCAAAGATTTGAAGTTTTAAAGCTCTGTTACGCTTATTTTTCATCCTTTTTATAAAGTGTTTGGTGTTTTTTGAAGCAGAATTCGGTGCTCGACATGATGGTAAAATTTATTTTTGATAAAAACAAGGTTTGAAAAAGTTAGAGCTAAAAGTTGAAAATTAGCTTAAAACTGTCGAAGCGAGAGAAGAGAGGCCTCGTGAATGTCACCAAGTGAATTTTTTGCACAAAGTTTTTATTTATTACGTAATTATACAAAAAATCTGTTTGCAGAAATTTCTAAAAACTTGCAATTCATTTTAGAAAAGTTTTTATGGAAGTGGTAGGTCATCAAATTTTTACTTTAACTTTCTTCACATATGTGTTTTTAGAGTTTACCTTTTATATGTTTCTTTAAGTAATAAAAGGAACTTAAAGTACAAGCACATACAATTCAAAACCAATGACATAGTATGAAAATAATCAATAAAGTTTAAAACTTGAACTGTTTATGCTTAGATAAAAAAGAAAACAAAACAAATCTACATCATCTGCATGTTGTCAAAGTTATTTAAATCAACAGTCTTCTAGTTTATTATGATAATCAAGTGTATTATTATATTTTTGTTCACAACTTCAAAGAAAAGTATTTACCTGTATGTTGTCAAAGTTATTTAAATCAACAGTCTTCTACTTTATTGTGATAATTTTGTATTTTATTTTCTTTTTGTTCACAACTCCACAGAAAAGTCTTTACCTGTATGTTGAAAAATTGTCTTAAATCAACAGACTTCTACTTTATTGTGACAATCATGTTTTTGTTTTCTTTTTGTTCACAACTCCAAAGAAAAGTCTCTACATGTATGTTGAAAAATTGTCTTAAATCAACAGACTTCTACTTTATTAAGACAAGCATATGTATTATTATCTTATTGTTCACAGCTTTAAAGAAAAGTGTTTACCTGTATGTTGAAAAAGTGTCATTTGTTTGATTTACTTTACATTCATAAACTCACTAAAAAGTCTTATGTTAGGCAGAAACAAAATTGGCATCTTTATTCAATCATCTTTCTAAATCTTAATCAGTCCTCAAATACTGCTAACCATTTTGGTGAACCAAGTCAGTTCTTGGACTATTGCAGCTCTTAGTGAGGTTAGTTCTTATTAAATTAAGATAGATACATTTTATACAAGACTATTTTTCAGGGTTGCCAAGCACCTAATGTTTCAGTCTAGTTATACTCAAGTGTTTTCTCAATTTTAAATACTTAAAAATTACTTACTTAATTAAATTTTATTTGTAAACATAGAACACCATTAATATAATTTAGTGCTCAAACTCAATTGATATCAAGTAAATGTAAAGTACATAATGCATTAACAGCTCTTGCTGCTTAGTTTCAAATTATATTTAAATTAAGCTGAATTTTACAAGAGTACAGTTTTTGAATTAAAGACTGGCAACCCTGGTATTCATATTGTTATTAATTTTTTAAGTAAATGTTTTATTATTATGTTTTTATCCACTAGTCAGTTAAAGCAATAGTGTAAAATGTTTCTGTATAAGTGACATATTTCATTACATATAAACATATAATAACACAAACAACATTTAGACAGCATGATCAACTGACTGATGTATAGTTTGTGTTTTTATATGTTTATATAATACAGTTAGATAAAAGTCTGGTTTGTTTCAGTTACTTGTAGTGATTATAATTAAAAGTGGTAATAAAAGTCAAAGTTTAAATACACTCTAAGATTTATAATCATTAAGTGGTTATTATAGTTGACAGAGTTGTGATAAATAAACTGTAACTAGCTGACAAAAACCAGACTGTTGTCTGACTATATATTATGTTTATAAAAAGACTATGTTGTATAGACATGATAGACTTAATTTTCAGGAATATTAATAATACTTTAAAATAGTCTTTGTCTGGAATTTTAATTGTGTGACATTATAAAATAGTGTATCATAAGTAGTTGTTTCATCTTCAACTTGATACTATGTGTAAGATTAAACCAAATGTTTTTTGTTAGTTTCGTCCAGTGTTAGTTAATGAAATGCTATATAAAACAAATACTTATGATATACTGTTAAAAAATGCCTATGAAAGATTATTTAAACGATTAATAGTTAGTTTTAGAT
This sequence comes from Thalia democratica, assembly GCF_965202585.1. Classification (NCBI taxonomy): domain Eukaryota; kingdom Metazoa; phylum Chordata; class Thaliacea; order Salpida; family Salpidae; genus Thalia; species Thalia democratica. The sequence continues at coordinate 54,710 of NW_028139259.1, forward strand.
ATAATATACAAGCATGTTAGCTATATTTTCTGAACAAAAACTGTTTAAAACATGTATAGAATTGTTAAATGTTTTTAGAATTATGTAATACAGTGTAATAATTGACAATGCTAAACTAGATAAGAGTCTGGTTTGTTACTTTAAGTGGTTAAAAAGTGTATTCAAAACCTAATAAAAGAAAAAAATATTAACATTTAGAAACAATTGTTGATAACCCTTCAGTGTTTAACAGAGTTATGATAAATAAACTGTGACTAGCTGACAAAACCAGACTTTTATCTGACTACATATGATTGTTATATAGACATGTTAGACTTAATTTTCTGGAATATTAATAATACTTCAAAATAGTCTTTGTCTGGAATTTCTATTGTGACATTATAAATTAACATAGTTGTTTATTTTATCTCAAACTTGGTACTATGTATTGTGCAGCATTATTTCCAATTGATTTTTGGTAGTTTCATCAATCATACTAGTAGATAGTGTCACAATAATAACTTTAAACAAAGACTATTTTGGTAATTAATAAAAGTTTGTTTTTATACAGTATACAAGCATGTTAACTATTTTATTTAAATAAACTCTGTCAAAAACTGCTTGAAAAATAAAATCACTAATATTCCTTTTGGATATTTTATAACATTGTGTAGTAATTCAAGTGGTACTCTATTTTATTGGTTAAACAGTATAGTTTTTGACAGTGGTTGTTTAAATTTAAATATGTTAGTAGTTAGACAAGGTAAGTTAAGGCATATTTTAAGTGGATCGGCTGCAGTTGTAAGGCTTTGTATATGTTTTCATTCATAACATTATGAGGTGAAGTGATGATACAGCATAATAATAAAAAATACATAAAAATAAAATGAAAAACAAGTTTTATTACTTCAAAAAAAAATTAAATCAATAAAAATTGTAATATATTAGCTAATCAGAAGCGACGTTATAACTGCAGCCGGACCTTAGAACTACTTAAGATGCAAGTAGTTAACAAATTTAGAACAAAAAATAATTTGTTATTGACATGAAGCTAGTATGGTTTAGTTAGTAAGAATGTATTTCTATAAGGTACGCGATTTAAGAAGTACGCACTCGCATAGGTACGCACTAAATTATTAAGGCCCCCCACACAAAATTTCACAAAATGGGGGAATCCCCTAAAGTGAAAATCGAACGGGAAATTTTTGAGATTGATAATTAAAATTATTTTTTAAGGCATTTCGCCGGCTCCGCCGGCGAAAAATTTTTCACTTTTACTCCCAACCATTTTTTCTTGAAAACCTAATTACGCTTGGAGCCCAGTTAGTAAGCCTGACAGCCAAACCAGATAAAAGTGTGGTACTGAGCTCCAAGTGTTGTTCGGTTTGGAGTTAAAGTGGTAGCGGACAGCTTTCGTTATTTGTGCAAAAGTCCCTCCCGCTGCGAGCTGCTCCTATCGGAGCAGCTCTTGCTCCCGGGACTTTTGCACAAATAACGAAAGCCGTCCTTTAGGCCACGTCCTTATGCTGGTCGGCACCTAATCAGTTTTTTGTTTGATGTACGAGTAGTTACGCACGTTTTTTTAGTATGTTATATTTCTCTTATCATGTGGTTTTATATACATGTAAGTATCGAGATGCATGTTTGATAATAGAAATAACTGAATTACAGTAAAGTTTTATGTTTTATAGTATGTATCCATGGTGTCTTACTACAAATTACACAGTTTTGTAGTGGACAGTCTGGCATTATTCTATAGTAAACACTTCAACTTACATTGTAATCTTATTTATCAGTATCATTTCATTTTTAGTTATGGGACTACTTTAGTTTATTCGCAGTTAGACAAAAAAAATTATACAAATTGTTAATATTAAAATGCACATTATTAATCTAATTATATGGATATGTTAGAAAGTAAATATTTTCGTGTTGTCTCCTTTCTTTTTATTTTATTAAAAATATTTATGTCTTGATTTGTATAAACTAGTATTGGCCATCTTTGAAAATTACACACTAACGAAATACAGTTTTTGTCCACAATTTTTCAACTAACTTACAATTTTCAATTATTACGTCATCCGGTAGTCTCATACAGTTTAAACTTAGTAATTTTTGCTGCATATTTTGTGTTGTATTATAAGTTATCAAGTTTTGTTCTAAATATAGTGTCTATATTTTTAATTTAAGTAGTGCAAATTTTATAATGTTAACACTAATTATATGTACATATTAAGTATTGGATAAGGTGTATCTTAATTAAAGTAACAGAAACAAATATATATGGCAATTAACCCTTAAATAATATATTGCTGCGTATAACTTAAACTAGTATTAAAGTTACAATTAACTCTTAATCATTAATTATTATATTTTTGCGCTGGATTATAGGATTATATCTAGTTTTATGTCTCAAACACTGTATGTATTCATCTATAAATTTAAAAGATTGAATTTTTTCTTTTAAGTAATAGTTACAGTTCAAATATACATCCCATTTAGAGGCTTTATGAGTTTTATAAGGTCATAGAACATTACAAAATTGTGGGATTAGTTGTCAATTATGTTTTAATCGTGATTAAACATACCTTATTCTAACAATATTGAAATTAGATGCAACTTTGTAATTTAGTTGGTTGTTCGTATTGTTGTAAAGTTAATTAAAAGTTTGTTTAATAAATATTCTCTCTCGTTTCTCTAAAGCTTATAGCCTTTTTTTTTATATTTCTAAAACGTTATTGCATTTCAATTTTGTTCTTTCGTTACTTAATTCTACTTCTGACTCAATACAGTCAATTTTTACTATTTTATTATCAGTCATCATAATGTTGCTCTGGTTTGTATGATTATTTTTTTATGTCTTAAACAATACTTACTTAAAACCTTTTAGTAATGATTACACTTAAAATATTCTTTTTATTTAAAAGCTTTAAGATTTATCCAGTCCAATATAAAGGTCAAATCTGTTAAATTGTTCAACCGTTATTAATATAAGTTATTAATAAATATTCAATCCAGAAGCTATTTTAGTTTTTAGGTCACTAGTTTTGTCACCTTTTACAGTAGTGTTGTAGTGCCATTTAGCAATTAAATATATATTAATTTTCTTAAAATACTTTGATTAAATTAAACTTATATCGAAAATAACTAACAATTCTTAACATTTAATCCTAATTATCATCATCTTGTTGCCCTGTTTTACATGATTATTTCCAAAAGTATGTATTAAAAAGTTTATGTTCAAATTTAAATAATAAAAATTAAAATGTTCAGTTGGAATCTAGGAAATTTCGGTCTTTAACTACCTAATACAAACATGTTTATTATATTTGCATATTTAATAAAATAGTTTTTAAACAGTACTCTTTCTTTAGTTTTGCATGTTTTAAAGCGCGTCTACTTAGTTTAAACTTTTTTTTTTATTATCATTCTTTTTTTGTTAACATATATAAATTACAAGTAAAGTTTTATGTTTTATAGTATGTATCCTGGCTGTCTTACTACAAATGATTCAGTTTTGTAGTAAACAGTCTGGTATTATTCTATAATAAACACTCCACTTACTGTAATTTAATATTATAACTCATTTTCCCATTACGAGGGGATAGCACCTGCAAACTTGTTGAAAGCCGCGTTAGTGCCGTAACCAGTGCCGGTTACAATATGAATTATTTAAGGCTCTCAAACGTTACAGGATCGTTTCCTAAAACTTTGAGGTACTTGAGTAAATTACTTACTGAGGTATAAGTGTCGTTAGGCTTGAAATTCTCTACACTAAAGTTTTTCCTTTACATAAATAAGTATTTTATTCTTAACTTGTATAAAAAAGTTAGGACATCTTTTAAATTAGACTCCAACAAATCACACTGTTTTTGTCTACAATTTTTCAAGTAATTTTGTAATATTTCATAATTTCTCTATTTACAATTATTACGTCATCACCCAGTAGTCTCACACAGTATAAACTTAGCAATTTTTACTTACACTTTAGTTGAATATGGATATTATCTTTTTGATTATAAATTATTAAATTTATTTCAAATCGCTCTATATTTTAAAGTTTGGTAAAGCAACTTGTAAATAAATGAATAAGAATAATTGTATGTAAGTAATAAGTAATTAAACTAACCGAAACAAATTATGTGGCAATTAGCTCTTAAGTATTTTACTGCTGCGTATAAATGAATCTAATTTTTGAATTACAATCAACTCTTAATAATACCTAATCATATTGTTGCGCTGGTTTAATTATTGTTTATAGTTTTATATCACAAACAATAGACTTTTAACTAAAATTTACTCGATAATTGAAAGGCTTTTTGTACACCAGGTCATATAACCAGTTATTTCGAACGCCTTTTTTATTTGTTTTGTAATATTAGTTATAAATTTAAAAAACCAAAGTAACAAGTGGCGACAATATATTTTTAAAACGCGTAAAAATTAATATTTAAACCATTGTTTAGTTTTTTATTAGTTATTGTTTATAAGAAACATTTAAAAAGGTATTTAGGATTATTAAGTTTGACCCAATAAGTTATCTAGGACCTAGGTTTAATACATTATTATTTTTATATTAAAAAAGTAAAAATAAAGTGTTTAACATTTGCGAGTAAAAAAAAAGAGTCTTTTAATATTAAATGATAAGTTGATTTTTTTTTACAAATTTTAGTTAAAAAAAAATACCGCTAAATTATATTAGTACACTTTATTATTGTTGCTATCATGATGCTTAGTACACTTTTGTATGTTGAATAAGTATACTAAAAAGTTATAGGTGAATTAGTTCATAGGCAAATTAAATGATTCAACTTTAACAAAAAAGAGTATGCATAAATACCTCAACTTCTTCTGCATCAATGTAAAAGATTTATACAAATAAGTATTATATGAATGTTGAATCAAGACCTATTGGTCAACTCATACACACAAAATAAAAGGTTCTTTTATAAGGCAGAATTTAAAAAATCATATTTTTAGTATCAAACTAAATCAAAAGTTTAAATAAAACGAATAACACACGAGGAAGGTAGACAATGTAGTTAAACTCTTCAAATCTGTAATATCATTGAAAGCATTAAATTTTTTTAATCCTATCCGAAGGAACAAGGTATTCCTCCCACTTGGTTGGTACCCTCTTTCTCCTGATGCGCATTTCGCTCCATATGATCGACTGGCCAGCCACCCACTCGGCAGAACCTCTTCCTTTGCCGGGATCGTTTGTGAGAGGACGATGTCTCATGCAGCTGTGTTAAAGTTGTTGAAAATTTAAAAATATGTGAAACTTTTATTTTTTATAAACTGTCTCGTGTAACTAGTTGGATTTTGCTGCAAGTAGTTATAGTGCTTTATTAATTAATACAAATCGCTGCTCAAAATCTATTAGCTTTTAGAAATAGCTTGAAATTCAAAATATTTGCCGAGTCAGTATTTTTTTTTTTACACCGAAACTGAAATTTTCCGCCAGAAACGATGGAAATGTTTATTTTTAAGTATTGGCAAGTTTAAAAAGAAAAGAAAATAAATTCTAAAAATAAGTTTTAGTAGTTCATTATCATTCAATTTCTTTGCATAAAAATTTGCATAAATTTCAATGAATACAGTTGGTTTTGTCTTTAGATAAAAACTACATTTTTATAAAGTATATTATTGTAATTAGTTCTTTAACAGTTAATAAAATATTTTTTACTTTGACTTATAGTTACATTAGTATTTTGATACGTGTTGATATAGTTTGTAAAGTTAAACTTTAGTGTCCTAAAAAATGTTTACTCACATATTTATTGCAACTAACGGTTCTCTTTACTACTAGTTTGAAGTGTTTTTTTATAAATAAGTACTACACAAATCAACAAGCTTTATAAACTAGATTTAAATAACTATCAATGCAAATAATAGCTGTTAGCTTAAATATTAAGTAAGATAACATTAGATTAAATTGTTAGTTTTATCGTTGTTTTTTTAAATGACAAACATAAAATAGTTTTTGTATATAAAAAGATATAATTATACTTTTGTTAAACTAGAAAAACAATACTGAAATAACCATGATATAAGGAAATAACTTTAGTTAAAAACTATATACAGCAACAAGTTCACACATATTAACTTTTGAAGAATGATAACATTTTAAGGATTATGATAGATTTTAGCTTAGTTTTTATGTAAGTTAGATGATAAGTAAAATGTGCAGGTTTTTGTATATAGTTTAAACAACACAGTATTATGAATTGATGATAGTTCATCTTTCTAAGTTTTCAACAGTTCATTGTGTTACAATATTAAGAGTTTATTAAAAGACCCACTCAAAACTAAACAAGTGTCTAACTACTTTTGAATAACTTGAATTTATTACTGTTTTGAACAGATTATCTAAGTGAACAATACTACTCAAAAGTATTAAAAGTTTACATTAGCAAGTTATTTGACTATACACAGTCAAGTCTTATAGATAAGTTTGTCAGTGCACACTTGAAAAAAAAATGTCAAGTATTAAGAAGTATGTACACTTATTTATAAACTTGATGAACTGTTTTTGTGTTTATGTCGAAACTTAATTGTTTTATGTGTATTAAACTGTTAAATTAAGAAATAATGCTAAACTTAAGTCATGTAAAAATAAGTTATTGTACAAAATAACGACCAAATTGATAATAGTGAGTTGTGAAGTTAAGCTGGGCATTAATGTCTGCATAAATGTTTATTCACGTACTTATTGCAACTAAGTATACTAGAGTGAAGTATTGTTTTAATAATAAGTACACAAACCAATAAGTTTCTACAAAAAGTTATTGAGAAAAAACTTCACTAATTAATCACAAGCTTAATGTAATAGTATTAGCAACACGACTTAATTTTAGACTCTTGTAGAATTCTTTTTGTTTAAGCAGTTAGTTAATGGTTAAAAATGTAAATCTTTGAACTAAAATGAAGGTTTAAAGCGGAAATTAGGAATATAGCAGTGATATTTGTTATGAAGATACTAGTGCCTGCTATGTGTTTCAATATCTAACTCATATCATACAAAAGCATACAAGTTTGAAACGTGTTCAAAAACCAAATAGTTCAAATTCAAAGCTTTCATTTTGTCTATTTTTCATCATTTTTATAAAGTGTTTGGTGTTTTTTAAAGCAGAATTTTGTGCTGAAAACGATAGTAAAATCTATTCTAAAATAAAACAAAGTTTAAAAAAGTTATAGCCAAAAGTTTAAAACAAGCTTAAAATTTTCAAAGCGAGAGAAGAGAAACCACGTGATAAAATTAATTTTCCGGTTCAAAATTGCTATAAGAAAGTATCGTGAAATAAATCTTATTTTTTATCGTTTTGATAATTTTTTTGGTGTTTTTTCGCATGAAATTTTCCGCCAGAAACGATGGAAATGTTTATTTTTAATTATTGGCAAGTTTAAAATAAATAGAAAAATCTTCCGAAAAAAAGTTATACTTGTTCATTATCATTCAATTTTATAGCATAAAAATTTGCATAAATTTCAATGACTACAGTTGGTATGGTCTTTAGACAAAAATTACTTTCTTATAAAGTATATTGATGTAATTAGTTCTTTAAAAGTTTATAAAACAAATTACTTTGACTAACAATTTCATTAGTATTTTGATACGTGTTAATATAGTTTGTCCTTTATATAGCTAAATTTTAGTGTCCTAATAAATGTCTACTCATATATTTATTGTAACTAAGGGTTCTCTTAAATACTAGTTTGATGTGTTGTTTTATAAATAAGTTCTACACAAATCAACAAGCATTATAAACTGGATTTTAACATGTATTATTTATTTATGAACAATTTATTATTCTATATATAACACTTCACTTACTGTAATTTGATTTAACAGTATCATTCTATTGTATTTTGCACATACTAGTTAGTTTACCTATAAAAGTCTTCTATCTCATTTATGTTATTATTTAAACATTGTTTTGTTTGTATTGTATAATTTTAAGTAATTTAGTTCTACTTATAGCTCAAAGTTAAGTAAAGACTGAGTTTTAGTGTTATTAACAGATATGTTCGATTTATAGTGAAATGTTTAATAGTATATACCTTTAAGTAATTCAAATTACTCAACAGTTTTACGTTGTAATTTACTTTATCAGTATCATTCTACTGCATTTCAAAAAGTTATATCAATTCAAGTTACCAAGTCTCATAACAGCAAACAAATTCTTAGTTTAGTATTTATGTGTACTTTAGACTCTTAACTGTTTTTTCATTTAATTAATCCCAATTTACAGTTCCTGCATCATTTGTTTGAATTACACTAGTAGATTACTTACTGAGATTTAAGCGTCGTTAGGCTTGAAAGAAAAAAAACAATGGTTGTGCAAAATGCTTTACCAATATTGGTACATTGCATTCTTAATGGTACAGAACCATATACTTTATCTAAGTAGTATATAAGGAACACTGAATGTAAAAGGTTTATGCCACTTAGACAGAAACTAAGTTAAAATTTTTCAGTTACATAAGTAAGTATTTACGTCTTAAATTGTATAAATAAAGTTTGGACATCTTTTAAATAAGACACTTACAAAATACCGTTTTTGTCCAGAATTTTTCAGGTAATTTTGTGATATTTTTTATTTTTACCTATTTACAATTATTACGTCATGACCCTGTAGTCTCATACAGAAAAAACTTAGTAATTTTTACTTACACTTTAGTTGTACATGGATATCGTCTTCAGGATTATCAATTATTAAATTTGTTTCAAATAAGACTAATTCTATGTACATAAAAAGTGTTGGATAAGGTGTGTCTTAATTAAACTAACAGATACAAACATATATGAATAATATATGCTCTTAAATAAATTACTGCTGCGTATAAAAGAATTTTAATTTTAAATTACAATCAAGTCTTAATAATACTTAATCATTAATTATCATATTGTTGCGCTGGTTTATGTGATTGTTTCTAGTTTTAGTCCACATAAAGTTCTACAAATTGTATGCATTATCATGGTAACGAAAGGTCTTTTTTTAACTGTTTAATTTTGGTGTTTATTTTCGACTCAATATTAAATATTACAATATTTAAATTCAAATTAAAGTTTTATGTTTTATAGTATGTATCCTGTGTTTTGCGTACTACAAATGATACAATTTTGTAGTAAACATTCTGGTATTATTCTATAATTAACACTTCAACTTACTTTTTTGTTGTAATTTAATTTAAATTTCAAGTATAGTTTGTGATACTTCATTATGTGGTAACTCATAGTTCGTTTAACTTGAGGTCTAAAATAAACTTTATATTTGTAATGAATAGTATACTTTTATTAAAAAAAACGTGCTTTAAGCAGTTTGAATGAATCTCGTTTGTAATTTAATTTAATTTTCAAGTATAGTTTGTGATACTCGATTATGGGGTAACTCATAGTTCGATTAACTTAAGGTCTAAATGAAACTTTATATTTGTAATGAATAGTATATTTTTATTAAAAAACGTGCTTTAAGCAGTTTGAATGAATTTCGTTTGTAATTTTATTTAAATTTCAAGTATATTTTGTGATACTCGATTATGGGGTAACTCATTGTTCGTTTAACTTGAGGTCTAAATGAAACTTTATATTTGTAATGAATAGTATATTTTTATTAAAAAAACGTGCTTTAAGCAGTTTGAATGAATTTCGTTTGTAATTTAATTTAAATTTCAAGTATATTTTGTGATACTCGATTATGGGGTAACTCATAGTTCGTTTAACTTAAGGTCTAAATGAAACTTTATATTTGTAATGAATAGTATATTTTTATTAAAAAAACGTGCTTTAAGCAGTTTGAATGAATCTCGTTTGTAATTTAATTTAAATTTCAAGTATATTTTGTGATACTCGATTATGGGGTAACTCATAGTTCGTTTAACTTGAGGTCTAAATGAAACTTTATATTTGTAATGAATAGTATATTTTTATTAAAAAACGTGCTTTAAGCAGTTTGAATGAATCTCGTTTGTAATTTAATTTAAATTTCATGTATATTTTGTGATACTCGATTATGGGGTAACTCATAGTTCGTTTAACTTGAGGTCTAAATTAAAATTTATATTTGTGATGAATAGTATATTTTTATTAAAAAAACATTACAATATTACAAACGAGATTCATTAAAATTGCATTAACCGCATTTTGTTGATAAAAGTATACTAATCATAATAAACATAAAGTTTAATTTAGACCTCAACTTTAACGAATTATGATATGCTCCATAATCGAGTACACAAAATATACCTGAAATTTAAATTAAATTACAAACGAGATTCATTAAAATTGCATTAACCGCATTTTGTTGATAAAAGTATACTAATCATGATAAACATAAAGTTTAATTTAGACCTCAAGTTTAACGAATTATGATATGCTCCATAATCGAATACACAAAATATACCTGGAATTTTAATTAAATTACAAACGAGATTCATTAAAATTGCATTAACCGCATTTTGTTGATAAAAGTATACTAATCATAATAAACATAAAGTTTAATTCAGACCTCAAGTTTAACGAATTATGATATGCTCCATAATCGAGTACACAAAATATACTTGAAATTTAAATTAAATTACAAACGAGATTCATTAAAATTGCATTAACCGCATTTTGTTGATAAAAGTATACTAATCATAATTAACATAAAGTTTAATTTAGACCTCAAGTTTAACGAATTATGATATGCTCCATAATCGAGTACACAAAATATACCTGAAATTTAAATTAAATTACAAACGAGATTCATTAAAATTGCATTAACCGCATTTTGTTGATAAAAGTATACTAATCATGATAAACATAAAGCTTAATCTAGACCTCAAGTTTAACGAATTATGATATGCTCCATAATCGAGTACACAAAATATACTTGAAATTTAAATTAAATTACAAACGAGATTCATTAAAATTGCATTAACCGCATTTTGTTGATTAAAGTATACTAATCATAATTAACATAAAGTTTAATTTAGACCTCAAGTTTAACGAATTATGATATGCTCCATAATCGAGTACACAAAATATACCTGAAATTTAAATTAAATTACAAACGAGATTCATTAAAATTGCATTTACCGCAATTTGTTGATAAAAGTATACTAATCATAATAAACATAAAGTTTAATTTAGACCTCAAGTTTAACGAATTATGATATGCTCCATAATCGAGTACACAAAATATACCTGAAATTTAAATTAAATTACAAACAAGATTCAATAAAATTGCATTAACCGCATTTTGTTGATAAAAGTATACTAATCATAATAAACATAAAGTTTAATTTAGACCTCAAGTTTAACGAATTATGATATGCTCCATAATCGAGTACACAAAATATACCTGAAATTTAAATTAAATTACAGACGAGATTCATTAAAATTGCATTAACCGCATTTTGTTGATAAAAGTATACTAATCATAATTAACATAAAGTTTAATTCAGACCTCAAGTTTAACGAATTATGATATGCTCCATAATCGAGTACACAAAATATACCTGAAACTTAAATTAAATTACAAACGAGATTCATTAAAATTGCATTAACCGCATTTTGTTGATAAAAGTATACTAATAATAATAAACATAAAGTTTAATTTAGACCTCAAGTTTAACGAATTATGATATGCTCCATAATCGAGTACACAAAATATACTTGAAATTTTAATTAAATTACAATCGAGATTCATTAAAATTGCATTAACCGCATTTTGTTGATAAAAGTATACTAATCATAATAAACATAAAGTTTAATTTAGACCTCAAGTTTAACGAATTATGATATGCTCCATAATCGAGTACACAAAATATACCTGAAATTTAAATTAAATTACAAACGAGATTCATTAAAATTGCATTAACCGCATTTTGTTGATAAAAGTATACTAATCATGATAAACATAAAGTTTAATTTAGACCTCAAGTTTAACAAATTATGATATGCTCTATAATCGAGTACACAAAATATACCTGAAATTTAAATTAAATTACAAACAAGATTCATTAAAATTGCATTAACCGCATTTTGTTGATAAAAGTATACTAATCATAATAAACATAAAGTTTAATTTAGACCTCAAGTTTAACGAATTATGATATGCTCCATAATCGAGTACACAAAATATACCTGAAATTTAAATTAAATTACAAACGAGATTTATTAAAATTGCATTAACCGCATTTTGTTGATAAAAGTATACTAATCATAATAAACATAAAGTTTAATTTAGACCTCAAGTTTAACGAATTATGATAGGCTCCATAATCGAGTACACAAAATATACCTGAAATTTAAATTAAATTACAAACGAGATTCATTAAAATTGCATTAACCGCATTTCGTTGATAAAAGTATACTAATCATAATTTACATAAAGTTTAATTCAGACCTCAAGTTTAACGAATTATATTATGCTCCATAATCGAGTACACAAAATATACCTGAAATTTAAATTAAATTACAAACGAGATTCATTAAAATTGCATTAACCGCATTTTGTTGATAAAAATATACTAATCATAATAAACATAAAGTTTAATTTAGACCTCAAGTTTAACGAATTATGATATGCTCCATAATCGAATACACAAAATATACCTGAAATTTAAATTAAATTACAAACGAGATTCATTAAAATTGCATTAAACGCATTTCGTTGATAAAAGTATACTAATCATAATAAACATAAAGTTTAATTTAGACCTCAAGTTTAACGAATTATGATATGCTCCATAATCGAGTACACAAAATATACCTGAAATTTAATCTAAATTACAAACGAGATTCATTAAAATTGCATTTACCGCATTTTGTTGATAAAAGTATACTAATCATGATAAACATAAAGTTTAATTTAGACCTCAAGTTTAACGAATTATGATATGCTCCATAATCGAGTACACAAAATATACCTGAAATTTAAATTAAATTACAAACGAGATTCATTAAAATTGCATTAAACGGATTATGTTGATAAAAGTATACTAATCATAATAAACATAAAGTTTAATTTAGACCTCAAGTTTAACGAATTATGATATGCTCCATAATCGAGTACACAAAATATACCTCAAATTTAAATTAAATTACAAACGAGATTCATTAAAATTGCATTAACCGCATTTTGTTGATAAAAGTATACTAATCATGATAAACATAAAGTTTAATTTAGACCTCAAGTTTAACGAATTATGATATGCTCCATAATCGAGTACACAAAATATACCTGAAATTTAAATTAAATTACAAACGAGATCCATTAAAATTGCATTAACCGCATTTTGTTGATAAATGTATACTAATCATAATTAACATAAAGTTTAATTTAGACCTCAAGTTTAACGAATTATGATATGCTCCATAATCGAGTACACAAAATATACCTGAAATTTAAATTAAATTACAATCGAGATTCATTAAAATTGCATTAACCGCATTTTGTTGATAAAAGTATACTAATCATTATAAACATAAAGTTTAATTTAGACCTCAAGTTTAACGAATTATGATATGCTCCATAATCGAGTACACAAAATATACCTGAAATTTAAATTAAATTACAAACGAGATTCATTAAAATTGCATTAACCGCATTTTGTTGATAAAAGTATACTAATCATGATAAACATAAAGTTTAATTTAGACCTCAAGTTTAACGAATTATGATATGCTCCATGATCGAGTACACAAAATATACCTGAAATTTAAATTAAATTACAAACGAGATTCATTAAAATTGCATTAACCGCATTTTGTTGATAAAAGTATACTAATCATGATAAACATAAAGTTTAATTTAGACCTCAAGTTTAACGAATTATGATATTCTCCATAATCGAGTACACAAAATATACCTGAAATTTAAATTAAATTACAAACGAGATCCATTAAAATTGCATTAACCGCATTTTGTTGATAAATGTATACTAATCATAATTAACATAAAGTTTAATTTAGACCTCAAGTTTAACGAATTATGATATGCTCCATAATCGAGTACACAAAATATACCTGAAATTTAAATTAAATTACAATCGAGATTCATTAAAATTGCATTAACCGCATTTTGTTGATAAAAGTATACTAATCATAATTAACATAAAGTTTAATTTAGACCTCAAGTTTAACGAATTATGATATGCTCCATAATCGAGTACACAAAATATACCTGAAATTTAAATTAAATTACAAACGAGATTCATTAAAATTGCATTAACCGCATTTTGTTGATAAAAGTATACTAATCATAATAAACATAAAGTTTAATTTAGACCTCAAGTTTAACGAATTATGATATGCTCCATAATCGAGTATATAGTAATGTAATGTATGTAATATAGAACAAAATTTGAATTCGGCAATGCGCCGTTCAAAAAGGCCCATTTTTCTTCTTATTTTGTAGCTTAATTGAAACGAGTTTGAAATATATACTTAAATATGTTTTTGCGAATTTGTGTGTTTTATTTAAACGTCAGCTTAGTTTTACACAAGTTTTTATTTAAATAAAACAAATGGGAGCATTTTGAAAATTCTATCTGTTTTATATACTCTTTTTATATACTTTTTTAAAACTTAATTGTTTAGTTTTTATTTATTGAAAGTACTTTTATTGAGCAACTTAGAATTTAAATAAAAAATATTTATCTTCTACGAAACTTATGAAAATTATCTAAAATCATCTGATAAATTTCTAAAAATTTAAAATAGCTAGAAGCTTTAGTTTGCCGCAGATAAATCTAATATTCGAAACAAAAATAGTTTAATAAAAGAATTGATCTCAGTTAGTGCAATTTAGTAAAAAAAAATTAAAACAGATTAAAATCTGTTACTTAGTAGAGAACTAAACTTTTGATTCGTAACTCTTAACTTTGTATTGTTACAACAAATTAAGTTATAAAAATGTCAGTTATTATTTATACATATTTTTTAAACTCATTTAATTAAATTGTTTTAAAGTTATACATAATAAATAACACAAAAAAAACTTTTATTTACTTTTAAAACGAAAACTTATACTACTATAAATGTAAACATACAAATTGAGGCTTTTGTTTTGGTGAACTTATTTTGATAAGCGCTCAATGAACTCTGCTTACGTAGCAATGAACACCACAAACGCTGAAAAACATTCACACGCATATTTTCAAAAGCAATTTTGTTAACATTAGATTGAGTTATTGTGAATTCACCCAATTATTTGGACGGCACAACGCCGCACATACAAATTTCTAAGTAACAAAATGATATTTTCTTATCGCATTTTGCTTTCAGAGATTTTATTTTGTATTATTGAATAACTTTTATTTCTACAGATTTACTGTAGAACATGCATGTATGGAAACCTGAGTTTAGTGGTTTCTATAGTTTTAACATTAAAAAAGTAATCTTAAAAATAGAAATTGGTTTTAATAAGTTCTTAATGAACGCTGCTTACGAAGCAATAAAATCCACAAACATTTATAAACATTTGTTCGGTTTTTTTCAAAAGCAATTATTATCGTGATGATGATTTTGTATTTACTGCCTAATTATTTGGACTGCAAAACAAAGAATATAAATGTTTCAAACTTTAAGTAACGAAATAGTACGCTATTGTCGCATTTTACTTTTTTATTAGCTATTTTCTAGATATAAAATTATTTTATTTCTTTATGTTTACTAAGGTACACATTTAAAAAATTATTTATTAATAAATGTCTAAATTTAGTTATTTAAACAGTTTTAAGAACAAAATACTAATTCAAACCGTTTTTTTTACATATTTAAGGTTTTCAATAAAATAACTTCATAAAAAACTATATTTTTTGAAAAAATTTAAAACTAAAAATTTTATATTGCATTTTTGCATTGCAATTTAAAATAAAAAATACACTTTAAAAATATAATTTAATTTTTTTAATTATAACTTAATTTTCGATTTAATATAATATAATTATAATTTAATTTTAAAAACCATACATAATGTTTTTTAGCAGCAGTAATGTTAACTAGTAAACCATTAAATCAAATAGTATTTCAAATAATTTACTACTGACAGACGTTTTCAGTAAAAGATTAAAAACATTATAAACGTTTTTCGAACCTTAAAAAGATATTTGTATAGGCATTTGAGTGATTAGTTTTGCTCAGTTGGTAGTAGAAAACATTTTAAGACTTAATCAATAAATATTCTTTTAAATTTAATTTCACTAATTCAATATTAAAAGGTATATTTTTAGTTTTAGAATGTTTTATTTAGAATTGTCTTATCCTTTTACATAAATTAGATATTGAACGCACAGTACTACTTCTACAGAATGCAAAAGCACACATAAACATATAGAAGAGCTATTTTTAATGTTGAATTTGCGACAAAATTTAATAAACGTGAGTTTAAATAATTTTAACAAACAACGCAACCAAAGCGGCCGTTGATGTAATCATAAGACCCACAGACGCTAGCTAACAACTTAAAATATGTATTTTAAATTAGTTTATTGTTAAATCATTGGGCATTATTACAAGTACTTACCAGTAATTTTTATACGGCAAAATAAGCCGTTTACTTAACTTTCAATACTTTCAATTAAGGATTAAAATAAATAAGATGTTTTAGTTTAGAATGATCTACCAGTTTAAATAAACTATAGTATACATAAAAAAATATCTAAGTGTGATAGTAATTTAGCGATAAAAAAAAGCTTCATTGGCAGGCAACTTATAGTTAAAGTTTTCAAACATTGTTTCGAAATTAAAGTGTATAACTTAAAAAACATTGCTTAAATAGTTTTTCTATACATACAAGACTTTTTGTAAGCAAAAGTAATGTCAATTATCAAACCGTTAAAAACAAAACTTGTTTTAAATCAATGACTACTGACCATTTTTGTTTGATTATAATAAAAATTAAATAAACATTATAAATCTAGCTTTTAAAAAAAAATATCAAAGTTCCTTGTTAAAAAGGCAATCCAGCAAAATATTTCTGTTGAATGAGTAGTAAAAAAAAGTTGAATACGGTTCTGTTGCGAATATGTAGTTTGCTACATATAACACTAATTTAGAAACAAAAAGTATGAAGGATTTTAATGAATTGATCGGCTGCAGTTGTAAGGCTTTGTATATGTTTTCATTCATAACATTATGAGGTGAAGTGATAATACAGCATAATATTAAAAACAGTTACCAAATTACATAAAAATAAAATGAGAAACAAGTTTTATTACTTCAAACTTAAAATAAATAAAAATTGTAACATATTAGCCAATCAGAAGCGACGTTATAACTGCAGACGGACCTTAGAACTACTTAAGATGTAAGTAGTTAACAGATTTTGAACAAAAAATAATTTGTTATTCACATGAAGTAGTATGGTTTAGTAAGTAACAATGTATTTTTATAAGGTACGCGATTTAAGAAGTACGCACTCGCATAGGTACGCACTAAATTATTAAGGCCCCCCACACGAAAATTTTCACAAATGGGGATTTTCCCAAAAGTGAAAAGTGGGCGAGAATTTTTTGAGATTGATTAAAAAAATTGTTTCAAAGGCATTTCGCCGGCTCCGCCGGCGAAAAATTTTTCACTTTTACTCCCAACCATTTTATCTTAAAAACCTAATTACGCTTGAAGTTCAGGTAGTAAGCCTGACCGCCAAACTACATAAAAGTGTGGTACTGAGCTTCAAGTGTAGTTCGGTTTTGAGTTAAAGTGGTGGCGGACAGCTTTCGTTATTTGTGCATAAGTCCTTCCGCTGCGAGCTGCTCCTATCGGAGCAGCTCTTGCTCCCGGGACTTTTGCACAAATAACGAAAGCCGTCCTTTACGCCACGTCCTTATGCTGGTCGGCACCTAATCAGTTTTTTGTTTGATGTACGAGTAGTTACGCACAATTTTTTGGTATGTTAATTTTTTTTTAACTCAATATTAACTTATATAAATTACAAGTAAAGTTTTATGTTTTATAGTATGTATCATTGGTGTCGTACTACAAACGCTATAGATTTGTAGTAGACAGCCTGGTATTATTCTATAATAAACACTTCAACTTACTTTGTAATCTTATTTATCGATATCATTTACTTGTAATTTAACCAAATATATTGTTACATAGTATTAAATACTAAGTATATCTCTTAAACAAATTACACCTTAGTTTATTTGTGTATAAAGGTCAATTAAAAGTTAGTTATGGCACTGCTTTAGTTTAATCAAAAGTTAGACAAAACAATTCATTCAACTTGCAAACATTATTTAATTATTTGTTTGGGTTTAGAAGAAATTAAAGATTTTCGTTTTGTCTTCAGTTTTCTTCTTTCGTTTGTCTTCGTTGGCTGCTTTTCGCTAGGCCAACTCACTTCTACTACTTTGCTCTATTTTTTATTTCTGTTCTTTAGGCCCGTCACTCTGCTGTTTAGTATCATATTAGTTATTTGTTTGATGTACGAGTAACTACTCATGTATTTTAAGTGATAATAATTTCCTCCTAACCACCAATTAAGTTAGAATTTCAAATAAAAAACGTCTTAAATTGTCCACATAAAATTCTACAAATTGTATGCATTATCACAGTCGCGAAATGTCTTTTTTTATTCATTTAATTTAAGTGTTTTAGTTGAAATTTAATTTACCCACTACGTCATCATACAGTATTGATTAGTATAATTTTTCTCTTAATTTCAGTTGTATATCCTTTTTAGTGTCCATATGCATGTTTTGTATTAAATATATTCGAATTACAGTAAATTTTTCTGTGTTATAGTATATAACATTGATGTAGTACTCCAAATGGTATGGTTTTGGAGTAGACAATCAATCTATTATTCTATATATAACACATCACTTATTGTAATTTGATTTATTAATATCATTGTATTGTATTTCGTCTCATAAATTTACTAGTTCTACATACCAGTTCGTTTACTTATAAAAGTTTTCTATCTAATTCGTGTTATCATTTAAACATGTTTAACTTTATTGTTATGTTATTCTACATAAACTTAGTTTTTATTTTAATTCTATTGCAATTCAAATAGTTATATTATTTCATTAAATTTAATAATAAGTCTCATAAAAAGCAAATAAATAGTTTGTTTAGTATTTAGTTATACTGTAGACCAGTGGTTCTTAACCTTTTTTCATGTTTTACCCGTAATTTTTAAGGCAATTACCAATTTAATCCCAATATACAAAAGTTTGAGAAAATTAAAAACTATTCTGAAATTCACGCTTATCAAATAAATATAAAAAACCGTAAATTTTTAAGAGTTTATTTAGCTTCTAAAAAGACCAACTAAAAAGAAAATTTATAAACATTAATTTACATAACTTGAAATAAAGAAAATTTATTTCCTTAAACAAGGGATAAATTTACTCCAGGTTAAGAATCGCTGCCAAAGACTGGAGATATTTAATTTAGTTCTTGGTTTTAAAATTTCTGCAACATACTTGTTCAAACGAGTTGCTTAGTTTAAGCTTAGTGAAGTAAAGACTAAGTAGAGTTTCATACAACTTTATTTTTGTATCAGTTTATCCAACATCTTTCACCAGTTTTCCTTACGATATAGCTCTAAGTTTGACTACACTTGTCTCTAAAAAAGTAATTGCATTCTCAGTTTTTCATCTGCTATTAAATAGCTAAATATAATTCAACTTTTAATAGACCTCGAACACTTCGTTTTATCTAATACTATTGTTGCACTGGCTTACAAAAGTAGCTCAGTCATTTTCTGCTTCGTACAGTGTGGGGCCAGATTTTTAATGGTTTTTTTTTCAACTTAATGACAAATAACGAGAAAGTATATTTGATACTAAATATATTTTCATGGCTAAATCAATTAAGTAAGAATCGCATTTTGAATAATTAATGTGTTTGTGAACCTTCATTTGTAAAATGATGTAGATCACCAATGCTGTCTACTTCTGTATAAATAGTTGATATTCAGACAAACCATATCAGCTTTATAACGACTTTACTATAAAAGAATAGTTTTAAACTCAAGTTAACCGGATATTTCCTTCAAAAAATATTTGAACAAGTTTAACAAAAATACCCTTGTAATAAAAACAGCGACTTTTGAGAGCCACTCGAAATTTGCTTTCTAAATAAACTTTCTATGCAGGTAAAATTAGTTTTTGAAAAAAGCAAGGTTTAAGCAAAATATAGCTAAAAGTTTAAAAACAGATTAAAGTTTTTAAAAGAAGAGAATAGTGACCACGTGATAAAAAAAAATTCCTGTTTAAACTTGCCATAAGTCAGCACCGTGAAAACAAAATTTAAAAAAACTTATTTTTCATCGTTTAATACTTTTTTGCAGTTTTTCGCATAAAATGTTCTGCCAGAAACGATGGAGATGTTTATTTTTAAGTGTTGGCAAGTTTAAAAAAAAAGTTATACTTGTTTTTTTTCATTTGATTTTGTTGCAGAAAAATTTGCATAAATTTGAATGACTACATTTGGTTTGTTCATTAGATGAATGCTACTTTTTTCTCAACTCTGTTAAGTTATGTAGTTATTTAAAAGTTTACTTTGCCTAACATTTTCATTAGTTACAGTAGATATATTATAATTAGATATAATTAGATATATTTTGTTACACTTTGTAAACTTAAGCTAAACCTTAGTGTCTGAATATACATTTTTTCAAATACTTATTACCAAAGATTCTGTTTAATACTAGATTGAAGTATTGTTTTATTAATAAGTACTAAGCAAACCAATGTATTATGTGATAAGTTGCCTAAGATTTAAACAAGGCTTTGTAAAAAGTTTTTTTTTTTTTTTTGTAACCTTATAGTGCATTAAAAAGGAAATTTCCTTGTGTGAATGGAAAGAATAGAGGTAGATAAATTAATAACTAGTAAATTGGATACAATTACTGATAAATATATCAACAAAATGTCAAAACAATAACGTAAATGATCAAACTTAAAATTTTGTTTTTATTTTTTGATATAAATGCTATTTTAGTGTTGATTTTAGTTTTAAAATATAACTCTTTTGCTTTAGTTCTGGTTTTCAGTAATATATAATATATAAACTGTTAAGTTATGTTTGCATCTGTCTTGTAATAATAGCTAGTTATAGCTAGAAAATTTTTAACTTTGTATAATTTAAAAAGTTTTAATACTTTAAATGTACAAACGAAAGTTTTTGCTTGCTCAATTTTTCTAGTTATCAAAGCATTTAATAAGTTTTGTTATTTTCATTTAGACTTAAGCAACAAAAATCAAAACTGCCTTTAATAACTACACTTGCTCTGCTAATGCAGCTTTTGAATGGAAAACGTTCAAATATAAAAATTCACGTAAAAGTTTTGTGTAAAACAAACAGTTTTATGCTTGTAAGAATATTTCAAATGAAAAGTATATTTAATCATTTATAGTAAAGTTAAAAAATAAAAGCTAAATAAAACTATTTAAAATTAAAGTATTCTATATTTTATTTAAGCACTTACGACGTCTTTTACCGAAACATAGTTTGCAAAGTCTTGAAAGAATAAAATATAAATGTTTTTGCTCTAGTAATTGAGATCTCTTTATTTGTTTTGTAAAAATCTAACCATATAGTATTTTATTAAGTTTATATACCGGCATTGAAGTCAACTTGCAAGCGGTTGTGTGGTTCAGTGATTGTCAATGTGCTTTTTGAGCCGGAGGAAGCGAGATCGAGTCCGGCCATTAGCATTTTTGTTGATAAAATTTTATCTATATTTTAGTTTTGATTAGTCAGTATCTTAATATATTCTTTAACCTTTTTATGTACAAAAGTAGCTTCTAGAACGAATATAAATAAACTTTAAGCGATTTAATTTTAAATTCCGTTCTTACAACTATAATTCCGTAACAGAACTTATTTATAAATATCAACGAATAGAATAAACTTGATTCAAAAAACATACATTGAATAGAATAGTTCTAATGTCATTAAAAACAAACACAAAGAACTAAAATATGGTTAGAAAAGTCGTAAGAAAAAAGTTATGCCTTGGTGTTAATTCTTCTGTGTTGACTTAGATGATTTGAAAAACCTTTCACCTTACCTCAAACCGATTTTCTAATTACCACCCCAATGCAAAATGGGATCCAAAAAAAGCGACCTTGGAGTTTTAAGCTGATTTATTTTAAATGTAAGTACACCGAACATATAAACTTCACCTTTCAAACAAACAGTTGTAAAAAATTGTTGGTCTGTTTGTGATAATTTCATTTGTTTAAAATTTATTGATTCACGAAGATTCGATGAATCAAAATTACTAACAAATTTGGAAATATAAGCGTTTACTTCTTCACAAACTACAATGTCAAAATTACTTTGATTGCAGTACCTGGTTGTAGTATAAGTTGAGTTTGAATGCTGTTTGTTCCACAAAACTGATTCAACAATGCTTGTACATTCTTCACTAACGCTAAAACATGACTTTTTGTCTAGTATTTGTTTTAATGCTGGAACTGATAGAAGCGGAAGTCGAACTATAGACAAAAGTTGTTTTGCATACTTCCTACGTTCAGTTGTATCATGACACAACCAGCTATTTGCTGCATTAAATACTTGCATTTCTGAGTCAATATTTAAACCACTGCTTGAAAGTATTTTTATAATAGATACAAAGTCTAGCTCTAAAAAGTTGTTAGATTCGGCAACCATTGGAAAACAGCGCTCAATAAAGTACATTGAGTCTTTAGATAAACTTGATAGTTTGAAAAATTTTCGATAAGTAATATAAAAATACGTTACTTAGATCCATTTTTGTCGTTATAACTTGGTATAGTTTATTTTCTTCAACATCATCTAACAAAACCTTGGTAGTTTTCATCAATGGTATAACTTTGTCCTGATCTTTAACTATGCTTTCTGAAAAATTTACAGTATATTTGTATGTTAAACTTGTTTTTGGGTTCTGACTGACTGATGAGTCTAAATAAGGACGAAACTAGTCTCAGTCTACCAAAGCTGGCATGATCAACCCTTTGTTTAATGCAATAGTTTTTTAAATATTTTTACTTGTCCTAAACAAGTTATAATCCTAAACACTTTATGAGATGATTTAACTTGATATTTTTTATTTAATAAGTGGTGTTTGTAAATATTTGACTTTTTAAAGGTATAAATTACTTTATTGAATGAAATGCAAAATTTTTACTGACTTTAAGAAGTTTTAAAATATTTACTTATCAAGCTTATAAGTATTAAGCGATTAAAATGGTTTTTGTAATCGTAAAACAATCAAATAAATATAGATTTAGAATATTTAAAAACATATATATTTGCATAAAGTTATTTAAACTTTGCAGGTGCTTAGAAAAACACCGCTGTTACTATATTTGATTAAGCTCAATTTATGCTTGACTTAATTGATACCTGATTTATATTGCTAATTATTAAGCACTTTAAACAATCAAGGAAGTAAATTTCATGCAAAATTGTAAACATTTTTTAATTAATTACATTTTTACTTCGTAATTTAAGTCCTTTACGTTAAAAAGTTAACTGTTTCATAAGCAGTTCCGTAATTATTACTATTTTTTTTACTTAAATCATACCAAATACTATTTTCATAAAATAACTACGTAACTAAAAACTAAAAACTTAAAAGTTAGTTTTTCTATAGCAATGATAACTCCTTTTAAAACTAAAAAGTTATTGTTTCGAATTAAAAAAAAAATATTTTAATCTGGTAAAATACTTCAACATGCTTCACGAAAACTAGTAAAATATTAAATATGGTTTGCTGCATCATAACTTCTTTATATCAGTAAAACAGTTTTATTTATGTTGTTATAAACAAAATGTCTTAAGATTTTGCGTGCCAAGTCTATATCAATAATTAACAACGCAAGTTAAGTTAGTATCTTATAGTATAAACATTAAACTAATATGATATAAATAATAGGACGTATCGTATAAGTTACATTAAAGTCTGCGCAATAAAACTCCATATAAAGCTGCAACCACCAGGATTCGAACTCGGGACGGTCGATTTGAAATTTTTAGAAAGCTTGTTAAAATGGTTAATAAAGAGTCTACTTACTTTTAGCCATTATTAACTTTGTTATAATGAAAAAAAGTAAATAGTCATACATAAGTTAAGTACGACCATGACTATAAAATTTCAAATATTATCATACATTGTTTTCCTTTGTAATAAAACTAGTTTATAAAAATTTTTGATTACATTGTTAGCTAATATTAGAAATCTGTTGTATGATGATTAAGTTTGTGAATAGATAGATATCTTATATTATTATTATTCCCTACAGAAAATAATGATGACTAAAACTAAAAATCTAACCAATAGTTGGAATTGTACTTATAATATCTAAAAAACGCAACATTAACAAAATAGTAAACACTAATTTATGTGAAAAAATGTAGTCAAAAGCTGTTTTTAATTGTTAGTGATATTGATGTATTTAGTTTTTTTTTAATTTTGAAAGCAGTCTGTTAGACTGTTCATTTTCATTTAACACCTTCTAAAAAAATTAATTGTTTTTTATTTGCAGTTAGTTGGATATTAGTTTCTTAACTTTTTATTAACTTTATCTTTAGTTTAATTATTATCGTAGATTTAATTAAGTGATATCGATGTATTTCAGTTTTTATAGATTGACAAAGCATCTTTATTAGGCAGTTTATTTGTTGTTTATCCTCTCTAAATAAAGCAGTCGCCAAATGAAAAATAAATGTGTAAAAACACGATTAAGAGCTTTTTAAGGAAAAATAAACAAATCTTGTGCAATAAAGACAAATTTTTAAAGATCGACACATTGAAACGGTTTTATAAGTTTAAACTTAACAATAGTATTAATAAATAAGGGAAAATAAATTTTAAATTACTATTTCTGTTATAGTATTAGTAAACTTGCAAGATAAAAAATATTTAGAGGCATTGATCTAGTCTAAACAAAAGAAGTTTGATAATTTTATTTTACTTTTTAGAATAGAAGTTAACATTTTTTATCTAGTTGATTTATTTAGTTTTAAAAAATGTTTAACGCTTAAATCACTGGCTGAAGTCACTTTTAAAACTTATTGTTAACAATTTTTCATTTGATTTTGTTTATAGAAAAAAGCAATATACTATACAATTTAAATAACTTTTGTTTCTGCTTACATTTTATATCTCGTTATATTTGATAAATTTTTATGTATATTTAAAATTGCGAAAGTTTACTTTTGAAAAAGGTACATAATATACCAATTCTAATAACAAATTTTCTAAATGTTTCAACTTCGTACATTTAGATAAAACTTATATTTTAGGCCAATTTTAATTTACCATTTAAATATAATCTTTATTTAATTATATACTAAGTTAAGTTTCGTAGTTTATTATGCATTTGTCTCAAACAATTTATAAAAGACTTATAAGAGTTATTTTAAACAAATATTGTGATGACCGAAAAGTTTTTTTAATACACTAAGTCCATGTACCTTAAACACCAGTGTCAATATTATTGAAAATTTAAATAACTTTTTACTATTCGTATAAGTGTTAAAACTTATAATATTTATAAAATGAGAGTATGAATTAAAATGGAATTATACTCTTTCTTGTAGATGTAAAAACGTTTTATAATACCACATTTATATTTTAACTTGCTTTATATTAACTGTCAAACCGCCCATTGTTTTAGCACAAAAATGTAACCATACTTTGACATTTTAAATATTTTACAAAGCAAAAAAACATGGCACTTCAATTACCTTATTACATAAAAAAGAGACTTTAAAACTTCCCAATGATCAAATATTATGCTCATCAATATATGTGACTTTTAATAATTTATTACTACAAGATTAACTATTAAACTAGTTGATAATTTTATTGATAAAATAGTGTTGTTTAGCGGGCTATTCTGGTTGTATACATTTTTATATTGTAGAAACTTTGTATACTTTATTGCTTCGATTTTTTTAGCAGTGTTTAGGTTAAAACCACAAAAAGATGATAAACATAGTATATCATTAAAGTTAGCTTTATTTATTACTATTCAGTTTATGTAATGATTTTAGAATACCTCACCATCCATAAAAATATTTGTATATTATTTCCCTTTTGTATCATATACGAACAAAATATTTAAAAACCAGGCTTGGTAAAGCTTTATTTTACACTAAATTTGATAACTTGTAGTATTACGACGTTCCCTACATTTTATTTTGTCTTTCTTGCGTTTTCAAAGACATAAGTGCAGTACTTACAATTATTACCTTATATTTCGTATTATACAATCTTTACAGTTTTAAACTTGACTATAACAATAAAGTTATGTTAAAATTTTTTATAAAAGCAAATTAAAAGACATTTTTTTAGACTTTAAACTTCTATAAGTTCATGACTAAGTTTTAGCATCACGGTTCTATGCGTTTAGGTGTTATAATACAGTTATTTTTTTTACATATAACTAAATCGGGTGCACGAATATTCAAATTAGTACAATTCAAATTCCGAAAATTTAAATTCTTAAGAAAAAATTTAAAGGGCCACAACTAAAAAAGTAATGCATACTTCTCAAATATACAAAGTACATATGTAGATCTTATTAATATCTACAAAACATGTTTTTTCTTTTTGCATATGCAATTGAATATAGTAAAAAACTTAGTTATTTTTAGTAATTTTTAAACATCTTGAAAAATATTTAAGATTCAGCAAAAAATAAAAAAATGACTTGTAGATACTAATAAGATCTACATATGAATTTTTTATTTTTTCAAATTTATAACACTTATTGACATTTAGTCTTTTAAATATTTTTTAAGAGTTTGAATTGTCGGAATTTGAGTTGTCCGAATTTGAACTGTCATGTAACCAACTAAATCATTAGTAGCTTAATTATAAGGTTCGTGTTATTCACTTAAACTTATAAAACGTAATAAAATTTAAGTTGTATTTTTAAAACTAATATGATAAATAAATCGTATAAATACAGCTTTTAAACCTTTTAAAACAAGCATCTTTGAAATCTTTTTTACTTCTAGTTTAAGTGGAAATTAATGATAGTCATGATAGAAAAACTACCTAGTAACTTTAAACTAAAACAAAAACACTTTATGTAATTATGCATTGCTTAAAAATAATTTTTAAGTAAAAATTTATCCAATAGAATTTATCTGGTAGTAGATTTAATAAGGTTTTATTTTGTTTTCTACTCTAAACCTTCCTATGTTTATTATTAATTTAAATTAATCAAGTTTAAGTATGTATTAAACTGTTTAGCGAAATGTTAACGAAGTTTTGTTTAACATATCTAATCATTTACAACACATTAAAATAAAAATAAATTGAATTATCCCTTTTAGCAACTATACTTTAAAATTTTAAAGAGTTTTAAAAACCTTAGAAAACAAGTTTAAACTAAATTTCACAATTTTCAAAGCCTGTAGTAGATAATTTTAAACCTCGTAAAAAGTTTCAACAACTTTAATAATGACTTTAAAGTTTAATTAGCAACTAGTTTTATAATTTAAGATTTTACTGGTAGAAATAATTTTGTTTGATATTTAACTGTGTGTGGGATTTTTTCTGATAAATTAGGTATTTTTTTAAAGCTGGTAACCAAAAGCTGCTTATCATGAAATATGTTTTTTTTAACACATTTAACTTTTTGTTTGTATATGGTATACCTAGATATATCTATATTGCTGTGAATTAAGGTAGTAACTAGATTTTTTTAGCACACTTTTAAACTAAAATAATAAAATAAAATACTTAAAATAAAAACTATTAAATAGTATATATTTTACTACTTATATTGTGACTAACAACAAAGTTCTCACAAGTGTAAGTTATTAAAGGAAAATGTGGTTATTCAAAAAAAAGTTTAAGATTTTAGTTAAAGTCAGTAACTGTGTTGTTATTTTGAATTCCAGAAAAAATATTTAGAGTTTTTATAATGGTGCTAAACTTTTTACTTCTAATGTTCAATATTTGATAACAAGGATTGTTAATGTATCTTCAAAGGAAAACTTTTTAAATAAGTTAAAATCAGAAACAGATATCACAAACGTAGATGGAATAATCATATTTAAAAAGGAAGTAAATCCCTGCGTACAGTTGCTTTGTGATTTCTTAAAATGAACAAGTTGTTACTTAAAATATTTAAGTTTATTACTTTTATATATTTTAAAAATTAGTTAAACTACAACCTTATTTTAGTTTCAATAAAAATAATTCTTCACATAACAAAAACTTTGTTTCATGCATCAAAAATATTGTAATCATTAGCAGCTTAAGATATTCTCCGCAACTTTTAAGCCATTTTTCTCATAAATAATTCACCTCTATTTTGGTAGATAGAAGAAAAACAACTAATTTAATGTAAATTGTTTTTATATTTTAACTAACTACAAGATTTTTAGTCTAAAATCTAGTCATACTAACAATTTTTGACTTTTCATTTAATCCGCCAAAATATATTTTAGGAGATCTTAGATGAATTGAAGGACTGAAAATATTACTCTTAAGTTAATTTGAGCCGAGTTGTCATATTTTTCAAACTTGTAGATAAATGTGTCTTCGATAATTGTTGCTTTTAGCCGTTTAAAATCTGGCAACTATGGTTCAGAGTATAAATTGTCATACTTTTAGTTTTTTTGATATGAAAATAGTAATAGTGTGCATTTTTATATATTTAGTTTTAAATTTCTACCTAGAGACAAATTAATAACAAATTTAAACTTGCTTTATTTAACTTACTTAGAATAATAGTTTTTATACTGTATTATTAATAGAAAATTTTATATAACTCTTCAGTTTTACTATTTTATCTAATATATAAACTATGAAGAAACAGACTAGTTACTATAACTTAATATAAAATATATAAAACAATATTAAAGTTTTGCTTTTTATTTTTAAATTAAATGACATAAAGCAATGATTGTTTAAATAATTCACGATTTAATAATCAAAAGCACATAAAATAATTGTGTTTCTTACATTTTTGGAAATATATATATTATGTAAAAATTTCATATAATGGTTTTAAATAAAAGTAGGGTATGAAATAAAACATTAAACTTTTATTAGAATTTTTTTTTGTTTAAAAGTTGCAAAAAAAATTTTAACATACATAAACACCAACGAAATTTTAAAACATTTGTTTAAATAAGATGCTGAAAAAAATTTACATAAATTATAATTTTGAAGCTATAATTAAGTAAGGTATTGAACTTTTGAAAATGTTTTATAACTTTTATTAAGAGTTTTTATTAAAACAAAACACTATGAACTCTATTTCTTTTTATTTGAATCCTAAAAATAAGATTTTAATATAACAAATAGAAGGCAGTAAATTCCATAATTAACTAAAAAATACTGCCTAAAATAAATAATTAAATATACGTAGAGGCTTCAAATTGTGTCATGTTTAAAATAAATAGTTATTATTTAATAAAGCTTTGAAGTTTTAATATTCAATTTAGCTTATTTTTCATCGTTTGAATAAGTTTTTTGGTGTTTTTCAGCATGAATTTTCTGCCAGAAACGATGGAAATGTTTATTTTAAAGTATTGGTAAGTTTAAAAAAAAGTAAGAAAAATATTCAAAACAAATTATACTTGTTCATTATTATTCAATTTTGTTGGTTAAAAATTTGCATATTTTTAATGATATTGTAATTTGCTACAAATTAAACGATAGAAACTTTTAAACTTAAGTAGCTTTAAGAAGACCATTATATTTTATTTTCACAGTTTATTTAAACAAACCAATGTTTACTATATTAAGATACAAGAGATCTTCAGTTGTTAAAAATAAATCAAAAAACTTGTAGAGTTCAAGGTATATATAAAAGAAGTATGTTAAGTAAAACAAAATTAAAAAAGCCAAAGTATTGAAAGACTTATGGTTTAAAAAACTTATGTTTATAACTAAAAAACTATAACTGCATTGATTTTAACTGTGAAGTATGAGATGTAAGTGTCAAAATAGGTTATATAATACCTATTATAACTTTAATGACTACATTTGGTGTGGTTTTTAGATAAAAGCTACATTTATCTGTAGATATATCAATATAATATGTTCTTTAACAGTTTTATAATGAATTTAACTTTTGCTGTTAGCTTCACTAGTGTTTTGTTATGTGTTAAACTTGGTTTGTAAAGTTAAGCTAAGAAGCCTTAATGTCTTCGTAAATGTTTATTAAGGTGTTTATTACAACAAAAGATCTCATTAAAACTAGAGTGAAGCATTATTTTAAAATTAAATAAACAAACCAACAAGTTTGTATAGTAAGTTACATAAACTAAACTATTAATCTTAAGTTTATGGTTATTATAACAAATCAAAGTTTGATTTAAAACATTTAAACTTACTTATACAGATTTAGTTTTAGCAGTTAATGAACAGTCACAAATATAAATCTTTTACTGAAAGAAATTAAAAATATAGCAGAGATATTTGCTATGAACACAGTTCGAATACTTATACCTGCTAGTGTTTCTAACTCATATCATGCAAATAGATACAAGTTTGAAAGGTATTAAAACAAAAAATAGTGTAAATTCAAAGATTTGAAGTTTTAAAGCTCTGTTACGCTTATTTTTCATCCTTTTTATAAAGTGTTTGGTGTTTTTTGAAGCAGAATTCGGTGCTCGACATGATGGTAAAATTTATTTTTGATAAAAACAAGGTTTGAAAAAGTTAGAGCTAAAAGTTGAAAATTAGCTTAAAACTGTCGAAGCGAGAGAAGAGAGGCCTCGTGAATGTCACCAAGTGAATTTTTTGCACAAAGTTTTTATTTATTACGTAATTATACAAAAAATCTGTTTGCAGAAATTTCTAAAAACTTGCAATTCATTTTAGAAAAGTTTTTATGGAAGTGGTAGGTCATCAAATTTTTACTTTAACTTTCTTCACATATGTATTTTTAGAGTTTACCTTTTATATGTTTCTTTAAGTAATAAAAGGAACTTAAAGTACAAGCACATACAATTCAAACCAATGACATAGTATGGAAAATAATCAATAAAGTTTAAAACTTGAACTGTTTATGCTTAGATAAAAAAGAAAACAAAACAAATCTACATCATCTGCATGTTGTCAAAGTTATTTAAATCAACAGTCTTCTAGTTTATTATGATAATCAAGTGTATTATTATATTTTTGTTCACAACTTCAAAGAAAAGTATTTACCTGTATGTTGTCAAAGTTATTTAAATCAACAGTCTTCTACTTTATTGTGATAATCATGTATTTTATTTTCTTTTTGTTCACAACTCCACAGAAAAGTCTTTACTGTATGTTGTCAAAGTTATTTAAATCAACAGTCTTCTACTTTATTGTGATAATCATGTATTTTATTTTCTTTTTGTTCACAACTCCAAAGAAAAGTCTCTACATGTATGTTGAAAAATTGTCTTAAATCAACAGAACTTCTACTTTATTAAGACAAGCATATGTATTATTATCTTATTGTTCACAGCTTTAAAGAAAAGTGTTTACCTGTATGTTGAAAAAGTGTCATTTGTTTGATTTACTTTACATTCATAAACTCACTAAAAAGTCTTATGTTAGGCAGAAACAAAATTGGCATCTTTATTCAATCATCTTTCTAAATCTTAATCAGTCCTCAAATACTGCTAACCATTTTGGTGAACCAAGTCAGTTCTTGGACTATTGCAGCTCTTAGTGAGGTTAGTTCTTATTAAATTAAGATAGATACATTTTATACAAGACTATTTTTCAGGGTTGCCAAGCACCTAATGTTTCAGTCTAGTTATACTCAAGTGTTTCTCAATTTTAAATACTTAAAAATTACTTATTTAATTAAATTTTATTTGTAAACATAGAACACCATTAATATAATTTAGTGCTCAAACTCAATTGATATCAAGTAAATGTAAAGTACATAATGCATTAACAGCTCTTGCTGCTTAGTTTCAAATTATATTTAAATTAAGCTGAATTTTACAAGAGTACAGTTTTTGAATTAAAGACTGGCAACCCTGGTATTCATATTGTTATTAATTTTTTAAGTAAATGTTTTATTATTATGTTTTATCCACTAGTCAGTTAAAGCAATAGTGTAAAATGTTTCTGTATAAGTGACATATTTCATTACATATAAACATATAATAACACAAACAACATTTAGACAGCATGATCAACTGACTGATGTATAGTTTGTGTTTTTATATGTTTATATAATACAGTTAGATAAAAGTCTGGTTTGTTTCAGTTACTTGTAGTGATTATAATTAAAAGTGGTAATAAAAGTCAAAGTTTAAATACACTATAAGATTTATAATCATTAAGTGGTTATTATAGTTGACAGAGTTGTGATAAATAAACTGTAACTAGCTGACAAAAACCAGACTGTTGTCTGACTATATATTATGTTTATAAAAAGACTATGTTGTATAGACATGATAGACTTAATTTTCAGGAATATTAATAATACTTTAAAATAGTCTTTGTCTGGAATTTTAATTGTGTGACATTATAAAATAGTGTATCATAAGTAGTTGTTTCATCTTCAACTTGATACTATGTGTAAGATTAAACCAAATGTTTTTTGTTAGTTTCGTCCAGTGTTAGTTAATGAAATGCTATATAAAACAAATACTTATGATATACTGTTAAAAAATGCCTATGAAAGATTATTTAAACGATTAATAGTTAGTTTTAGATATAATATACAAGCATGTTAGCTATATTTTCTGAACAAAAACTGTTTAAAACATGTATAGAATTGTTAAATGTTTTTAGAATTATGTAATACAGTGTAATAATTGACAATGCTAAACTAGATAAGAGTCTGGTTTGTTACTTTAAGTGGTTAAAAAGTGTATTCAAAACCTAATAAAAGAAAAAAATATTAACATTTAGAAACAATTGTTGATAACCCTTCAGTGTTTAACAGAGTTATGATAAATAAACTGTGACTAGCTGACAAAACCAGACTTTTATCTGACTACATATGATTGTTATATAGACATGTTAGACTTAATTTTCTGGAATATTAATAATACTTCAAAATAGTCTTTGTCTGGAATTTCTATTGTGACATTATAAATTAACATAGTTGTTTATTTTATCTCAAACTTGGTACTATGTATTGTGCAGCATTATTTCCAATTGATTTTTGGTAGTTTCATCAATCATACTAGTAGATAGTGTCACAATAATAACTTTAAACAAAGACTGTTTTGGTAATTAATAAAAGTTTGTTTTTATACAGTATACAAGCATGTTAACTATTTTATTTTAATAAACTCTGTCAAAAACTGCTTGAAAAATAAAATCACTAATATTCCTTTTGGATATTTTATAACATTGTGTAGTAATTGAAGTGGTACTCTATTTTATTGGTTAAACAGTATAGTTTTTGACAGTGGTTGTTTAAATTTAAATATGTTAGTAGTTAGACAAGGTAAGTTAAGGCATATTTTAAGTGGATCGGCTGCAGTTGTAAGGCTTTGTATATGTTTTCATTCATAACATTATGAGGTTAAGTGATGATACAGCATAATAATAAAAAATACATAAAAATAAAATGAAAAACAAGTTTTATTACTTCAATAAAAATTAAATCAATAAAAATTGTAATATATTAGCCAATCAGAAGCGACGTTATAACTGCAGCCGGACCTTAGAACTACTTAAGATGCAAGTAGTTAACAAATTTAGAACAAAAAATAATTTGTTATTGACATGAAGCTAGTATGGTTTAGTTAGTAAGAATGTATTTCTATAAGGTACGCGATTTAAGAAGTACGCACTCGCATAGGTACGCACTAAATTATTAAGGCCCCCCACACAAAATTTCACAAAATGGGGGAATCCCCTAAAGTGAAAATCGAACGGGAAATTTTTGAGATTGATAATTAAAATTATTTTTTAAGGCATTTCGCCGGCTCCGCCGGCGAAAAATTTTTCACTTTTACTCCCAACCATTTTTTCTTGAAAACCTAATTACGCTTGGAGCCCAGTTAGTAAGCCTGACAGCCAAACCAGATAAAAGTGTGGTACTGAGCTCCAAGTGTAGTTCGGTTTGGAGTTAAAGTGGTAGCGGACAGCTTTCGTTATTTGTGCATAAGTCCCTCCCGCTGCGAGCTGCTCCTATCGGAGCAGCTCTTGCTCCCGGGACTTTTGCACAAATAACGAAAGCCGTCCTTTAGGCCACGTCCTTATGCTGGTCGGCACCTAATTAGTCTTTTGTTTGATGTACGAGTAGTTACGCACGTTTTTTTAGTATGTTATATTTCTCTTATCATGTGGTTTTATATACATGTAAGTATCGAGATGCATGTTTGATAATA
Source organism: Thalia democratica (assembly GCF_965202585.1). NCBI lineage: Eukaryota > Metazoa > Chordata > Thaliacea > Salpida > Salpidae > Thalia > Thalia democratica. The sequence continues at coordinate 88,944 of NW_028139259.1, forward strand.
GAAATAACTGAATTACAGTAAAGTTTTATGTTTTATAGTATGTATCCATGGTGTCTTACTACAAATTACACAGTTTTGTAGTGGACAGTCTGGCATTATTCTATAGTAAACACTTCAACTTACATTGTAATCTTATTTATCAGTATCATTTCATTTTTAGTTATGGGACTACTTTAGTTTATTCGCAGTTAGACAAAAAAAATTATACAAATTGTTAATATTAAAATGCACATTATTAATCTAATTATATGGATATGTTAGAAAGTAAATATTTTCGTGTTGTCTCCTTTCTTTTTATTTTATTAAAAATATTTATGTCTTGATTTGTATAAACTAGTATTGGCCATCTTTGAAAATTACACACTAACGAAATACAGTTTTTGTCCACAATTTTTCAACTAATTTACAATTTTCAATTATTACGTCATCCGGTAGTCTCATACAGTTTAAACTTAGTAATTTTTGCTGCATATTTTGTGTTGTATTATAAGTTATCAAGTTTTGTTCTAAATATAGTGTCTATATTTTTAATTTAAGTAGTGCAAATTTTATAATGTTAACACTAATTATATGTACATATTAAGTATTGGATAAGGTGTATCTTAATTAAAGTAACAGAAACAAATATATATGGCAATTAACCCTTAAATAATATATTGCTGCGTATAACTTAAACTAGTATTAAAGTTACAATTAACTCTTAATCATTAATTATTATATTTTTGCGCTGGATTATAGGATTATATCTAGTTTTATGTCTCAAACACTGTATGTATTCATCTATAAATTTAAAAGATTGAATTTTTTCTTTTAAGTAATAGTTACAGTTCAAATATACATCCCATTTAGAGGCTTTATGAGTTTTATAAGGTCATAGAACATTACAAAATTGTGGGATTAGTTGTCAATTATGTTTTAATCGTGATTAAACATACCTTATTCTAACAATATTGAAATTAGATGCAACTTTGTAATTTAGTTGGTTGTTCGTATTGTTGTAAAGTTAATTAAAAGTTTGTTTAATAAATATTCTCTCTCGTTTCTCTAAAGCTTATAGCCTTTTTTTTTATATTTCTAAAACGTTATTGCATTTCAATTTTGTTCTTTCGTTACTTAATTCTACTTCTGACTCAATACAGTCAATTTTTACTATTTTATTATCAGTCATCATAATGTTGCTCTGGTTTGTATGATTATTTTTTTATGTCTTAAACAATACTTACTTAAAACCTTTTAGTAATGATTACACTTAAAATATTCTTTTTATTTAAAAGCTTTAAGATTTATCCAGTCCAATATAAAGGTCAAATCTGTTAAATTGTTCAACCGTTATTAATATAAGTTATTAATAAATATTCAATCCAGAAGCTATTTTAGTTTTTAGGTCACTAGTTTTGTCACCTTTTACAGTAGTGTTGTAGTGCCATTTAGCAATTAAATATATATTAATTTTCTTATAATACTTTGATTAAATTAAACTTATATCGAAAATAACTAACAATTCTTAACATTTAATCCTAATTATCATCATCTTGTTGCCCTGTTTTACATGATTATTTCCAAAAGTATGTATTAAAAAGTTTATGTTCAAATTTAAATAATAAAAATTAAAATGTTCAGTTGGAATCTAGGAAATTTCGGTCTTTAACTACCTAATACAAACATGTTTATTATATTTGCATATTTAATAAAATAGTTTTTAAACAGTACTCTTTCTTTAGTTTTGCATGTTTTAAAGCGCGTCTACTTAGTTTAAACTTTTTTTTTTATTATCATTCTTTTTTTGTTAACATATATAAATTACAAGTAAAGTTTTATGTTTTATAGTATGTATCCTGGCTGTCTTACTACAAATGATTCAGTTTTGTAGTAAACAGTCTGGTATTATTCTATAATAAACACTCCACTTACTGTAATTTAATATTATAACTCATTTTCCCATTACGAGGGGATAGCACCTGCAAACTTGTTGAAAGCCGCGTTAGTGCCGTAACCAGTGCCGGTTACAATATGAATTATTTAAGGCTCTCAAACGTTACAGGATCGTTTCCTAAAACTTTGAGGTACTTGAGTAAATTACTTACTGAGGTATAAGTGTCGTTAGGCTTGAAATTCTCTACACTAAAGTTTTTCCTTTACATAAATAAGTATTTTATTCTTAACTTGTATAAAAAAGTTAGGACATCTTTTAAATTAGACTCCAACAAATCACACTGTTTTTGTCTACAATTTTTCAAGTAATTTTGTAATATTTCATATTTTCTCTATTTACAATTATTACGTCATCACCCAGTAGTCTCACACAGTATAAACTTAGCAATTTTTACTTACACTTTAGTTGAATATGGATATTGTCTTTTTGATTATAAATTATTAAATTTATTTCAAATCGCTCTATATTTTAAAGTTTGGTAAAGCAACTTGTAAATAAATGAATAAGAATAATTGTATGTAAGTAATAAGTAATTAAACTAACCGAAACAAATTATGTGGCAATTAGCTCTTAAGTATTTTACTGCTGCGTATAAATGAATCTAATTTTTGAATTACAATCAACTCTTAATAATACCTAATCATATTGTTGCGCTGGTTTAATTATTGTTTATAGTTTTATATCACAAACAATAGACTTTTAACTAAAATTTACTCGATAATTGAAAGGCTTTTCGTACACCAGGTCATATAACCAGTTATTTCGAACGCCTTTTTTATTTGTTTTGTAATATTAGTTATAAATTTAAAAAACCAAAGTAACAAGTGGCGACAATATATTTTTAAAACGCGTAAAAATTAATATTTAAACCATTGTTTAGTTTTTTATTAGTTATTGTTTATAAGAAACATTTAAAAAGGTATTTAGGATTATTAAGTTTGACCCAATAAGTTATCTAGGACCTAGGTTTAATACATTATTATTTTTATATTAAAAAAGTAAAAATAAAGTGTTTAACATTTGCGAGTAAAAAAAAAGAGTCTTTTAATATTAAATGATAAGTTGATTTTTTTTTACAAATTTTAGTTAAAAAAAAATACCGCTAAATTATATTAGTACACTTTATTATTGTTGCTATCATGATGCTTAGTAAACTTTTGTATGTTGAATAAGTATACTAAAAAGTTATAGGTGAATTGGTTCATAGGCAAATTAAATGATTCAACTTTAACAAAAAAGAGTATGCATAAATACCTCAACTTCTTCTGCATCAATGTAAAAGATTTATACAAATAAGTATTATATGAATGTTGAATCAAGACCTATTGGTCAACTCATACACACAAAATAAAAGGTTCTTTTATAAGGCAGAATTTAAAAAATCATATTTTTAGTATCAAACTAAATCAAAAGTTCAAATAAAACGAATAACACACGAGGAAGGTAGACAATGTAGTTAAACTCTTCAAATCTGTAATATCATTGAAAGCATTAAATTTTTTTAATCCTATCCGAAGGAACAAGGTATTCCTCCCACTTGGTTGGTACCCTCTTTCTCCTGATGCGCATTTCGCTCCATATGATCGACTGGCCAGCCACCCACTCGGCAGAACCTCTTCCTTTGCCGGGATCGTTTGTGAGAGGACGATGTCTCATGCAGCTGTGTTAAAGTTGTTGAAAATTTAAAAATATGTGAAACTTTTATTTTTTATAAACTGTCTCGTGTAACTAGTTGGATTTTGCTGCAAGTAGTTATAGTGCTTTATTAATTAATACAAATCGCTGCTCAAAATCTATTAGCTTTTAGAAATAGCTTGAAATTCAAAATATTTGCCGAGTCAGTATTTTTTTTTTTACACCGAAACTGAAATTTTCCGCCAGAAACGATGGAAATGTTTATTTTTAAGTATTGGCAAGTTTAAAAAGAAAAGAAAATAAATTCTAAAAATAAGTTTTAGTAGTTCATTATCATTCAATTTCTTTGCATAAAAATTTGCATAAATTTCAATGAATACAGTTGGTTTTGTCTTTAGATAAAAACTACATTTTTATAAAGTATATTATTGTAATTAGTTCTTTAACAGTTAATAAAATATTTTTTACTTTGACTTATAGTTACATTAGTATTTTGATACGTGTTGATATAGTTTGTAAAGTTAAACTTTAGTGTCCTAAAAAATGTTTACTCACATATTTATTGCAACTAACGGTTCTCTTTACTACTAGTTTGAAGTGTTTTTTTATAAATAAGTACTACACAAATCAACAAGCTTTATAAACTAGATTTAAATAACTATCAATGCAAATAATAGCTGTTAGCTTAAATATTAAGTAAGATAACATTAGATTAAATTGTTAGTTTTATCGTTGTTTTTTTAAATGACAAACATAAAATAGTTTTTGTATATAAAAAGATATAATTATACTTTTGTTAAACTAGAAAAACAATACTGAAATAACCATGATATAAGGAAATAACTTTAGTTAAAAACTATATACAGCAACAAGTTCACACATATTAACTTTTGAAGAATGATAACATTTTAAGGATTATGATAGATTTTAGCTTAGTTTTTATGTAAGTTAGATGATAAGTAAAATGTGCAGGTTTTTGTATATAGTTTAAACAACACAGTATTATGAATTGATGATAGTTCATCTTTCTAAGTTTTCAACAGTTCATTGTGTTACAATATTAAGAGTTTATTAAAAGACCCACTCAAAACTAAACAAGTGTCTAACTACTTTTGAATAACTTGAATTTATTACTGTTTTGAACAGATTATCTAAGTGAACAATACTACTCAAAAGTATTAAAAGTTTACATTAGCAAGTTATTTGACTATACACAGTCAAGTCTTATAGATAAGTTTGTCAGTGCACACTTGAAAAAAAAATGTCAAGTATTAAGAAGTATGTACACTTATTTATAAACTTGATGAACTGTTTTTGTGTTTATGTCGAAACTTAATTGTTTTATGTGTATTAAACTGTTAAATTAAGAAATAATGCTAAATTTAAGTCATGTAAAAATAAGTTATTGTACAAAATAACGACCAAATTGATAATAGTGAGTTGTGAAGTTAAGCTGGGCATTAATGTCTGCATAAATGTTTATTCACGTACTTATTGCAACTAAGTATACTAGAGTGAAGTATTGTTTTAATAATAAGTACACAAACCAATAAGTTTCTACAAAAAGTTATTGAGAAAAAACTTCACTAATTAATCACAAGCTTAATGTAATAGTATTAGCAACACGACTTAATTTTAGACTCTTGTAGAATTCTTTTTGTTTAAGCAGTTAGTTAATGGTTAAAAATGTAAATCTTTGAACTAAAATGAAGGTTTAAAGCGGAAATTAGGAATATAGCAGTGATATTTGTTATGAAGATACTAGTGCCTGCTATGTGTTTCAATATCTAACTCATATCATACAAAAGCATACAAGTTTGAAACGTGTTCAAAAACCAAATAGTTCAAATTCAAAGCTTTCATTTTGTCTATTTTTCATCATTTTTATAAAGTGTTTGGTGTTTTTTAAAGCAGAATTTTGTGCTGAAAACGATAGTAAAATCTATTCTAAAATAAAACAAAGTTTAAAAAAGTTATAGCCAAAAGTTTAAAACAAGCTTAAAATTTTCAAAGCGAGAAAAGAGAAACCACGTGATAAAATTAATTTTCCGGTTCAAAATTGCTATAAGAAAGTATCGTGAAATAAATCTTATTTTTTATCGTTTTGATAATTTTTTTGGTGTTTTTTCGCATGAAATTTTCCGCCAGAAACGATGGAAATGTTTATTTTTAATTATTGGCAAGTTTAAAATAAATAGAAAAATCTTCCGAAAAAAAGTTATACTTGTTCATTATCATTCAATTTTATAGCATAAAAATTTGCATAAATTTCAATGACTACAGTTGGTATGGTCTTTAGACAAAAATTACTTTCTTATAAAGTATATTGATGTAATTAGTTCTTTAAAAGTTTATAAAACAAATTACTTTGACTAACAATTTCATTAGTATTTTGATACGTGTTAATATAGTTTGTCCTTTATATAGCTAAATTTTAGTGTCCTAATAAATGTCTACTCATATATTTATTGTAACTAAGGGTTCTCTTAAATACTAGTTTGATGTGTTGTTTTATAAATAAGTTCTACACAAATCAACAAGCATTATAAACTGGATTTTAACATGTATTATTTATTTATGAACAATTTATTATTCTATATATAACACTTCACTTACTGTAATTTGATTTAACAGTATCATTCTATTGTATTTTGCACATACTAGTTAGTTTACCTATAAAAGTCTTCTATCTCATTTATGTTATTATTTAAACATTGTTTTGTTTGTATTGTATAATTTTAAGTAATTTAGTTCTACTTATAGCTCAAAGTTAAGTAAAGACTGAGTTTTAGTGTTATTAACAGATATGTTCGATTTATAGTGAAATGTTTAATAGTATATACCTTTAAGTAATTCAAATTACTCAACAGTTTTACGTTGTAATTTACTTTATCAGTATCATTCTACTGCATTTCAAAAAGTTATATCAATTCAAGTTACCAAGTCTCATAACAGCAAACAAATTCTTAGTTTAGTATTTATGTGTACTTTAGACTCTTAACTGTTTTTTCATTTAATTAATCCCAATTTACAGTTCCTGCATCATTTGTTTGAATTACACTAGTAGATTACTTACTGAGATTTAAGCGTCGTTAGGCTTGAAAGAAAAAAAACAATGGTTGTGCAAAATGCTTTACCAATATTGGTACATTGCATTCTTAATGGTACAGAACCATATACTTTATCTAAGTAGTATATAAGGAACACTGAATGTAAAAGGTTTATGCCACTTAGACAGAAACTAAGTTAAAATTTTTCAGTTACATAAGTAAGTATTTACGTCTTAAATTGTATAAATAAAGTTTGGACATCTTTTAAATAAGACACTTACAAAATACCGTTTTTGTCCAGAATTTTTCAGGTAATTTTGTGATATTTTTTATTTTTACCTATTTACAATTATTACGTCATGACCCTGTAGTCTCATACAGAAAAAACTTAGTAATTTTTACTTACACTTTAGTTGTACATGGATATCGTCTTCAGGATTATCAATTATTAAATTTGTTTCAAATAAGACTAATTCTATGTACATAAAAAGTGTTGGATAAGGTGTGTCTTAATTAAACTAACAGATACAAACATATATGAATAATATATGCTCTTAAATAAATTACTGCTGCGTATAAAAGAATTTTAATTTTAAATTACAATCAAGTCTTAATAATACTTAATCATTAATTATCATATTGTTGCGCTGGTTTATGTGATTGTTTCTAGTTTTAGTCCTCATAAAGTTCTACAAATTGTATGCATTATCATGGTAACGAAAGGTCTTTTTTTAACTGTTTAATTTTGGTGTTTATTTTCGACTCAATATTAAATATTACAATATTTAAATTCAAATTAAAGTTTTATGTTTTATAGTATGTATCCTGTGTTTTGCGTACTACAAATGATACAATTTTGTAGTAGACATTCTGGTATTATTCTATAATTAACACTTCAACTTACTTTTTTGTTGTAATTTAATTTAAATTTCAAGTATAGTTTGTGATACTTGATTATGTGGTAACTCATAGTTCGTTTAACTTGAGGTCTAAAATAAACTTTATATTTGTAATGAAAAGTATACTTTTATTAAAAAAAACGTGCTTTAAGCAGTTTGAATGAATCTCGTTTGTAATTTAATTTAAACTTCAAGTATAGTTTGTGATACTCGATTATGGGGTAACTCATAGTTCGATTAACTTAAGGTCTAAATGAAACTTTATATTTGTAATGAATAGTATATTTTTATTAAAAAACGTGCTTTAAGCAGTTTGAATGAATTTCGTTTGTAATTTTATTTAAATTTCAAGTATATTTTGTGATACTCGATTATGGGGTAACTCATTGTTCGTTTAACTTGAGGTCTAAATGAAACTTTATATTTGTAATGAATAGTATATTTTTATTAAAAAAACGTGCTTTAAGCAGTTTGAATGAATTTCGTTTGTAATTTAATTTAAATTTCAAGTATATTTTGTGATACTCGATTATGGGGTAACTCATAGTTCGTTTAACTTAAGGTCTAAATGAAACTTTATATTTGTAATGAATAGTATATTTTTATTAAAAAAACGTGCTTTAAGCAGTTTGAATGAATCTCGTTTGTAATTTAATTTAAATTTCATGTATATTTTGTGATACTCGATTATGGGGTAACTCATAGTTCGTTTAACTTAAGGTCTTTATAAAACTTTATATTTGTAATGAATAGTATATTTTTATTAAAAAACGTGCTTTAAGCAGTTTGAATGAATTTCGTTTGTAATTTAATTTAAATTTCAAGTATATTTTGTGATACTCGATTATGGGGTAACTCATAGTTCGTTTAACTTAAGGTCTAAATGAAACTTTATATTTGTGATGAATAGTATATTTTTATTAAAAAACGTGCTTTAAGCAGTTTGAATGAATCTCGTTTGTAATTTAATTTAAATTTCAAGTATATTTTGTGAAACTCGATTATGGGGTAACTCATAGTTCGTTTAACTTGAGGTCTAAATTAAACTTTATATTTGTAATGAATAGTATATTTTTATTAAAAAACGTGCTTTAAGCAGTTTGAATGAATCTCGTTTGTAATTTAATTTAAATTTCATGTATATTTTGTGATACTCGATTATGGGGTAACTCATAGTTCGTTTAACTTGAGGTCTAAATTAAAATTTATATTTGTGATGAATAGTATATTTTTATTAAAAAAACATTACAATATTACAAACGAGATTCATTAAAATTGCATTAACCGCATTTTGTTGATAAAAGTATACTAATCATAATAAACATAAAGTTTAATTTAGACCTCAACTTTAACGAATTATGATATGCTCCATAATCGAGTACACAAAATATACCTGAAATTTAAATTAAATTACAAACGAGATTCATTAAAATTGCATTAACCGCATTTTGTTGATAAAAGCATACTAATCATGATAAACATAAAGTTTAATTTAGACCTCAAGTTTAACGAATTATGATATGCTCCATAATCGAATACACAAAATATACCTGGAATTTTAATTAAATTACAAACGAGATTCATTAAAATTGCATTAACCGCATTTTGTTGATAAAAGTATACTAATCATAATAAACATAAAGTTTAATTCAGACCTCAAGTTTAACGAATTATGATATGCTCCATAATCGAGTACACAAAATATACTTGAAATTTAAATTAAATTACAAACGAGATTCATTAAAATTACATTAACCGCATTTTGTTGATAAAAGTATACTAATCATAATAAACATAAAGTTTAATTTAGACCTCAAGTTTAACGAATTATGATATGCTCCATAATCGAGTAAACAAAATATACCTGAAATTTAAATTAAATTACAAACGATATTCATTAAAATTGCATTAACCGCATTTTGTTGATAAAAGTATACTAATCATGATAAAGATAAAGTTTAATTTAGACCTCAAGTTTAACGAATTATGATATGCTCCATAATCGAGTACACAAAATATACCTGAAATTTAAATTAAATTACAAACGAGATTCATTAAAATTGCATTAACCGCATTTTGTTGATAAAAGTATACTAATCATGATAAACATAAAGCTTAATCTAGACCTCAAGTTTAACGAATTATGATATGCTCCATAATCGAGTACACAAAATATACTTAAAATTTAAATTAAATTACAAACGAGATTCATTAAAATTGCATTAACCGCATTTTGTTGATAAAAGTATACTAATCATAATTAACATAAAGTTTAATTTAGACCTCAAGTTTAACGAATTATGATATGCTCCATACTCGAGTACACAAAATATACCTGAAATTTAAATTAAATTACAAACGAGATTCATTAAAATTGCATTAACCGCATTTTGTTGATAAAAATATACTAATCATAATAAACATAAAGTTTAATTTAGACCTCAAGTTTAACGAATTATGATATGCTCCATAATCGAGTACACAAAATATACCTGAAATTTAAATTAAATTACAAACGAGATTCATTAAAATTGCATTAAACGCATTTTGTTGATAAATGTATACTAATCATAATAAACATAAAGTTTAATTTAGACCTCAAGTTTAACGAATTATGATATGCTCCATAATCGAGTACACAAAATATACCTGAAATTTAAATTAAATTACAAACGAGATTCATTAAAATTGCATTAACCGCATTTTGTTGATAAAAGTATACTAATCATGATAAACATAAAGTTTAATTTAGACCTCAAGTTTAACGAATTATGATATGCTCCATAATCGAGTACACAAAATATACCTGAAATTTAAATTAAATTACAAACGAGATTCATTAAAATTGCATTAAACGCATTATGTTGATAAAAGTATACTAATCATAATAAACATAAAGTTTAATTTAGACCTCAAGTTTAACGAATTATGATATGCTCCATAATCGAGTACACAAAATATACCTGAAATTTAAATTAAATTACAAACGAGATTTATTAAAATTGCATTAACCGCATTTTGTTGATAAAAGTATACTAATCATAATAAACATAAAGTTTAATTTAGACCTCAAGTTTAACGAATTATGATATGCTCCATAATCGAGTACACAAAATATACCTGAAATTTAAATTAAATTACAAACGAGATTCATTAAAATTGCATTAACCGCATTTTGTTGATAAAAGTATACTAATCATAATAAACATAAAGTTTAATTTAGACCTCAAGTTTAACGAATTATGATATGCTCCATAATCGAGTATATAGTAATGTAATGTATGTAATATAGAACAAAATTTGAATTCGGCAATGCGCCGTTCAAAAAGACCCATTTTTCTTCTTATTTTGTAGCTTAATTGAAACGAGTTTGAAATATATACTTAAATATGTTTTTGCGAATTTGTGTGTTTTATTTAAACGTCAGCTTAGTTTTACACAAGTTTTTATTTAAATAAAACAAATGGGAGCATTTTGAAAATTCTATCTGTTTTATATACTCTTTTTATATACTTTTTTAAAACTTAATTGTTTAGTTTTTATTTATTGAAAGTACTTTTATTGAGCAACTTAGAATTTAAATAAAAAATATTTATCTTCTACGAAACTTATGAAAATTATCTAAAATCATCTGATAAATTTCTAAAAGTTTAAAATAGCTAGAAGCTTTAGTTTGCCGCAGATAAATCTAATATTCGAAACAAAAATAGTTTAATAAAAGAATTGATCTCAGTTAGTGCAATTTAGTAAAAAAAAATTAAAACAGATTAAAATCTGTTACTTAGTAGAGAACTAAACTTTTGAGTCGTAACTCTTAACTTTGTATTGTTACAACAAATTAAGTTATAAAAATGTCAGTTATTATTTATACATATTTTTTAAACTCATTTAATTAAATTGTTTTAAAGTTATACATAATAAATAACACAAAAAAAACTTTTATTTACTTTTAAAACGAAAACTTATACTACTATAAATGTAAACATACAAATTGAGGCTTTTGTTTTGGTGAACTTATTTTGATAAGCGCTCAATGAACTCTGCTTACGTAGCAATGAACACCACAAACGCTGAAAAACATTCACACGCATATTTTCAAAAGCAATTTTGTTAACATTAGATTGAGTTATTGTGAATTCACCCAATTATTTGGACGGCACAACGCCGCACATACAAATTTCTAAGTAACAAAATGATATTTTCTTATCGCATTTTGCTTTCAGAGATTTTATTTTGTATTATTGAATAACTTTTATTTCTACAGATTTACTGTAGAACATGCATGTATGGAAACCTGAGTTTAGTGGTTTCTATAGTTTTAACATTAAAAAAGTAATCTTAAAAATAGAAATTGGTTTTAATAAGTTCTTAATGAACGCTGCTTACGAAGCAATAAAATCCACAAACATTTATAAACATTTGTTCGGTTTTTTTCAAAAGCAATTATTATCGTGATGATGATTTTGTATTTACTGCCTAATTATTTGGACTGCAAAACAAAGAATATAAATGTTTCAAACTTTAAGTAACGAAATAGTACGCTATTGTCGCATTTTACTTTTTTATTAGCTATTTTCTAGATATAAAATTATTTTATTTCTTTATGTTTACTAAGGTACACATTTAAAAAATTATTTTTTAATAAATGTCTAAATTTAGTTATTTAAACAGTTTTAAGAACAAAATACTAATTCAAACCGTTTTTTTTACATATTTAAGGTTTTTAATAAAATAACTTCATAAAAAACTATATTTTTTGAAAAAATTTAAAACTAAAAATTTTATATTGCATTTTTGCATTGCAATTTAAAATAAAAAATACACTTTAAAAATATAATTTAATTTTTTTAATTATAACTTAATTTTCGATTTAATATAATATAATTATAATTTAATTTTAAAAACCATACATAATGTTTTTTAGCAGCAGTAATGTTAACTAGTAAACCATTATATCAAATAGTATTTCAAATAATTTACTACTGACAGACGTTTTCAGTAAAAGATTAAAAACATTATAAACGTTTTTCGAACCTTAAAAAGATATTTGTATAGGCATTTGAGTGATTAGTTTTGCTCAGTTGGTAGTAGAAAACATTTTAAGACTTAATCAATAAATATTCTTTTAAATTTAATTTCACTAATTCAATATTAAAAGGTATATTTTTAGTTTTAGAATGTTTTATTTAGAATTGTCTTATCCTTTTACATAAATTAGATATTGAACGCACAGTACTACTTCTACAGAATGCAAAAGCACACATAAACATATAGAAGAGCTATTTTTAATGTTGAATTTGCGACAAAATTTAATAAACGTGAGTTTAAATAATTTTAACAAACAACGCAACCAAAGCGGCCGTTGATGTAATCATAAGACCCACAGACGCTAGCTAACAATTTAAAATATGTATTTTAAATTAGTTTATTGTTAAATCATTGGGCATTATTACAAGTACTTACCAGTAATTTTTATACGGCAAAATAAGCCGTTTACTTAACTTTCAATACTTTCAATTAAGGATTAAAATAAATAAGATGTTTTAGTTTAGAATGATCTACCAGTTTAAATAAACTATAGTATACATAAAAAAATATCTAAGTGTGATAGTAATTTAGCGATAAAAAAAAGCTTCATTGGCAGGCAACTTATAGTTAAAGTTTTCAAACATTGTTTCGAAATTAAAGTGTATAACTTAAAAAACATTGCTTAAATAGTTTTTCTATACATACAAGACTTTTTTTAAGCAAAAGTAATGTCAATTATCAAACCGTTAAAAACAAAACTTGTTTTAAATCAATGACTACTGACCATTTTTGTTTGATTATAATAAAAATTAAATAAACATTATAAATCTAGCTTTTAAAAAAAAATATCAAAGTTCCTTGTTAAAAAGGCAATCCAGCAAAATATTTCTGTTGAATGAGTAGTAAAAAAAAGTTGAATACGGTTCTGTTGCGAATATGTAGTTTGCTACATATAACACTAATTTAGAAACAAAAAGTATGAAGGATTTTAATGAATGGATCGGCTGCAGTTGTAAGGCTTTGTATATGTTTTCATTCATAACATTATGAGGTGAAGTGATAATACAGCATAATATTAAAAACAGTTACCAAATTACATAAAAATAAAATGAGAAACAAGTTTTATTACTTCAAACTTAAAATAAATAAAAATTGTAACATATTAGCCAATCAGAAGCGACGTTATAACTGCAGACGGACCTTAGAACTACTTAAGATGTAAGTAGTTAACAGATTTTGAACAAAAAATAATTTGTTATTCACATGAAGTAGTATGGTTTAGTAAGTAACAATGTATTTTTATAAGGTACGCGATTTAAGAAGTACGCACTCGCATAGGTACGCACTAAATTATTAAGGCCCCCCACACGAAAATTTTCACAAATGGGGATTTTCCCAAAAGTGAAAAGTGGGCGAGAATTTTTTGAGATTGATTAAAAAAATTGTTTCAAAGGCATTTCGCCGGCTCCGCCGGCGAAAAATTTTTCACTTTTACTCCCAACCATTTTTTCTTGAAAACCTAATTACGCTTGGAGCCCAGTTAGTAAGCCTGACAGCCAAACCAGATAAAAGTGTGGTACTGAGCTCCAAGTGTAGTTCGGTTTGGAGTTAAAGTGGTAGCGGACAGCTTTCGTTATTTGTGCATAAGTCCCTCCCGCTGCGAGCTGCTCCTATCGGAGCAGCTCTTGCTCCCGGGACTTTTGCACAAATAACGAAAGCCGTCCTTTAGGCCACGTCCTTATGCTGGTCGGCACCTAATTAGTCTTTTGTTTGATGTACGAGTAGTTACGCACGTTTTTTTAGTATGTTATATTTCTCTTATCATGTGGTTTTATATACATGTAAGTATCGAGATGCATGTTTGATAATAGAAATAACTGAATTACAGTAAAGTTTTATGTTTTATAGTATGTATCCATGGTGTCTTACTACAAATTACACAGTTTTGTAGTGGACAGTCTGGCATTATTCTATAGTAAACACTTCAACTTACATTGTAATCTTATTTATCAGTATCATTTCATTTTTAGTTATGGGACTACTTTAGTTTATTCGCAGTTAGACAAAAAAAATTATACAAATTGTTAATATTAAAATGCACATTATTAATCTAATTATATGGATATGTTAGAAAGTAAATATTTTCGTGTTGTCTCCTTTCTTTTTATTTTATTAAAAATATTTATGTCTTGATTTGTATTAACTACTATTGGCCATCTTTGAAAATTACACACTAACGAAATACAGTTTTTGTCCACAATTTTTCAACTAATTTACAATTTTCAATTATTACGTCATCCGGTAGTCTCATACAGTTTAAACTTAGTAATTTTTGCTGCATATTTTGTGTTGTATTATAAGTTATCAAGTTTTGTTCTAAATATAGTGTCTATATTTTTAATTTAAGTAGTGCAAATTTTATAATGTTAACACTAATTATATGTACATATTAAGTATTGGATAAGGTGTATCTTAATTAAAGTAACAGAAACAAATATATATGGCAATTAACCCTTAAATAATATATTGCTGCGTATAACTTAAACTAGTATTAAAGTTACAATTAACTCTTAATCATTAATTATTATATTTTTGCGCTGGATTATAGGATTATATCTAGTTTTATGTCTCAAACACTGTATGTATTCATCTATAAATTTAAAAGATTGAATTTTTTCTTTTAAGTAATAGTTACAGTTGAAATATACATCCCATTTAGAGGCTTTATGAGTTTTATAAGGTCATAGAACATTACAAAATTGTGGGATTAGTTGTCAATTATGTTTTAATCGTGATTAAACATACCTTATTCTAACAATATTGAAATTAGATGCAACTTTGTAATTTAGTTGGTTGTTCGTATTGTTGTAAAGTTAATTAAAAGTTTGTTTAATAAATATTCTCTCTCGTTTCTCTAAAGCTTATAGCCTTTTTTTTTATATTTCTAAAACGTTATTGCATTTCAATTTTGTTCTTTCGTTACTTAATTCTACTTCTGACTCAATACAGTCAATTTTTACTATTTTATTATCAGTCATCATAATGTTGCTCTGGTTTGTATGATTATTTTTTTATGTCTTAAACAATACTTACTTAAAACCTTTTAGTAATGATTACACTTAAAATATTCTTTTTATTTAAAAGCTTTAAGATTTATCCAGTCCAATATAAAGGTCAAATCTGTTAAATTGTTCAACCGTTATTAATATAAGTTATTAATAAATATTCAATCCAGAAGCTATTTTAGTTTTTAGGTCACTAGTTTTGTCACCTTTTACAGTAGTGTTGTAGTGCCATTTAGCAATTAAATATATATTAATTTTCTTATAATACTTTGATTAAATTAAACTTATATCGAAAATAACTAACAATTCTTAACATTTAATCCTAATTATCATCATCTTGTTGCCCTGTTTTACATGATTATTTCCAAAAGTATGTATTAAAAAGTTTATGTTCAAATTTAAATAATAAAAATTAAAATGTTCAGTTGGAATCTAGGAAATTTCGGTCTTTAACTACCTAATACAAACATGTTTATTATATTTGCATATTTAATAAAATAGTTTTTAAACAGTACTCTTTCTTTAGTTTTGCATGTTTTAAAGCGCGTCTACTTAGTTTAAACTTTTTTTTTTATTATCATTCTTTTTTTGTTAACATATATAAATTACAAGTAAAGTTTTATGTTTTATAGTATGTATCCTGGCTGTCTTACTACAAATGATTCAGTTTTGTAGTAAACAGTCTGGTATTATTCTATAATAAACACTCCACTTACTGTAATTTAATATTATAACTCATTTTCCCATTACGAGGGGATAGCACCTGCAAACTTGTTGAAAGCCGCGTTAGTGCCGTAACCAGTGCCGGTTACAATATGAATTATTTAAGGCTCTCAAACGTTACAGGATCGTTTCCTAAAACTTTGAGGTACTTGAGTAAATTACTTACTGAGGTATAAGTGTCGTTAGGCTTGAAATTCTCTACACTAAAGTTTTTCCTTTACATAAATAAGTATTTTATTCTTAACTTGTATAAAAAAGTTAGGACATCTTTTAAATTAGACTCCAACAAATCACACTGTTTTTGTCTACAATTTTTCAAGTAATTTTGTAATATTTCATATTTTCTCTATTTACAATTATTACGTCATCACCCAGTAGTCTCACACAGTATAAACTTAGCAATTTTTACTTACACTTTAGTTGAATATGGATATTATCTTTTTGATTATAAATTATTAAATTTATTTCAAATCGCTCTATATTTTAAAGTTTGGTAAAGCAACTTGTAAATAAATGAATAAGAATAATTGTATGTAAGTAATAAGTAATTAAACTAACCGAAACAAATTATGTGGCAATTAGCTCTTAAGTATTTTACTGCTGCGTATAAATGAATCTAATTTTTGAATTACAATCAACTGTTAATAATACCTAATCATATTGTTGCGCTGGTTTAATTATTGTTTATAGTTTTATATCACAAACAATAGACTTTTAACTAAAATTTACTCGATAATTGAAAGGCTTTTCGTACACCAGGTCATATAACCAGTTATTTCGAACGCCTTTTTTATTTGTTTTGTAATATTAGTTATAAATTTAAAAAACCAAAGTAACAAGTGGCGACAATATATTTTTAAAACGCGTAAAAATTAATATTTAAACCATTGTTTAGTTTTTTATTAGTTATTGTTTATAAGAAACATTTAAAAAGGTATTTAGGATTATTAAGTTTGACCCAATAAGTTATCTAGGACCTAGGTTTAATACATTATTATTTTTATATTAAAAAAGTAAAAATAAAGTGTTTAACATTTGCGAGTAAAAAAAAGAGTCTTTTAATATTAAATGATAAGTTGATTTTTTTTTACAAATTTTAGTTAAAAAAAAATACCGCTAAATTATATTAGTACACTTTATTATTGTTGCTATCATGATGCTTAGTACACTTTTGTATGTTGAATAAGTATACTAAAAAGTTATAGGTGAATTGGTTCATAGGCAAATTAAATGATTCAACTTTAACAAAAAAGAGTATGCATAAATACCTCAACTTCTTCTGCATCAATGTAAAAGATTTATACAAATAAGTATTATATGAATGTTGAATCAAGACCTATTGGTCAACTCATACACACAAAATAAAAGGTTCTTTTATAAGGCAGAATTTAAAAAATCATATTTTTAGTATCAAACTAAATCAAAAGTTTAAATAAAACGAATAACACACGAGGAAGGTAGACAATGTAGTTAAACTCTTCAAATCTGTAATATCATTGAAAGCATTAAATTTTTTTAATCCTATCCGAAGGAACAAGGTATTCCTCCCACTTGGTTGGTACCCTCTTTCTCCTGATGCGCATTTCGCTCCATATGATCGACTGGCCAGCCACCCACTCGGCAGAACCTCTTCCTTTGCCGGGATCGTTTGTGAGAGGACGATGTCTCATGCAGCTGTGTTAAAGTTGTTGAAAATTTAAAAATATGTGAAACTTTTATTTTTTATAAACTGTCTCGTGTAACTAGTTGGATTTTGCTGCAAGTAGTTATAGTGCTTTATTAATTAATACAAATCGCTGCTCAAAATCTATTAGCTTTTAGAAATAGCTTGAAATTCAAAATATTTGCCGAGTCAGTATTTTTTTTTTTACACCGAAACTGAAATTTTCCGCCAGAAACGATGGAAATGTTTATTTTTAAGTATTGGCAAGTTTAAAAAGAAAAGAAAATAAATTCTAAAAATAAGTTTTAGTAGTTCATTATCTTTCAATTTCTTTGCATAAAAATTTGCATAAATTTCAATGAATACAGTTGGTTTTGTCTTTAGATAAAAACTACATTTTTATAAAGTATATTATTGTAATTAGTTCTTTAACAGTTAATAAAATATTTTTTACTTTGACTTATAGTTACATTAGTATTTTGATACGTGTTGATATAGTTTGTAAAGTTAAACTTTAGTGTCCTAAAAAATGTTTACTCACATATTTATTGCAACTAACGGTTCTCTTTACTACTAGTTTGAAGTGTTTTTTTATAAATAAGTACTACACAAATCAACAAGCTTTATAAACTAGATTTAAATAACTATCAATGCAAATAATAGCTGTTAGCTTAAATATTAAGTAAGATAACATTAGATTAAATTGTTAGTTTTATCGTTGTTTTTTTAAATGACAAACATAAAATAGTTTTTGTATATAAAAAGATATAATTATACTTTTGTTAAACTAGAAAAACAATACTGAAATAACCATGATATAAGGAAATAACTTTAGTTAAAAACTATATACAGCAACAAGTTCACACATATTAACTTTTGAAGAATGATAACATTTTAAGGATTATGATAGATTTTAGCTTAGTTTTTATGTAAGTTAGATGATAAGTAAAATGTGCAGGTTTTTGTATATAGTTTAAACAACACAGTATTATGAGTTGATGATAGTTCATCTTTCTAAGTTTTCAACAGTTCATTGTGTTACAATATTAAGAGTTTATTAAAAGACCCACTCAAAACTAAACAAGTGTCTAACTACTTTTGAATAACTTGAATTTATTACTGTTTTGAACAGATTATCTAAGTGAACAATACTACTCAAAAGTATTAAAAGTTTACATTAGCAAGTTATTTGACTATACACAGTCAAGTCTTATAGATAAGTTTGTCAGTGCACACTTGAAAAAAAAAATGTCAAGTATTAAGAAGTATGTACACTTATTTATAAACTTGATGAACTGTTTTTGTGTTTATGTCGAAACTTAATTGTTTTATGTGTATTAAACTGTTAAATTAAGAAATAATGCTAAACTTAAGTCATGTAAAAATAAGTTATTGTACAAAATAACGACCAAATTGATAATAGTGAGTTGTGAAGTTAAGCTGGGCATTAATGTCTGCATAAATGTTTATTCACGTACTTATTGCAACTAAGTATACTAGAGTGAAGTATTGTTTTAATAATAAGTACACAAACCAATAAGTTTCTACAAAAAGTTATTGAGAAAAAACTTCACTAATTAATCACAAGCTTAATGTAATAGTATTAGCAACACGACTTAATTTTAGACTCTTGTAGAATTCTTTTTGTTTAAGCAGTTAGTTAATGGTTAAAAATGTAAATCTTTGAACTAAAATGAAGGTTTAAAGCGGAAATTAGGAATATAGCAGTGATATTTGTTATGAAGATACTAGTGCCTGCTATGTGTTTCAATATCTAACTCATATCATACAAAAGCATACAAGTTTGAAACGTGTTCAAAAACCAAATAGTTCAAATTCAAAGCTTTCATTTTGTCTATTTTTCATCATTTTTATAAAGTGTTTGGTGTTTTTTAAAGCAGAATTTTGTGCTGAAAACGATAGTAAAATCTATTCTAAAATAAAACAAAGTTTAAAAAAGTTATAGCCAAAAGTTTAAAACAAGCTTAAAATTTTCAAAGCGAGAGAAGAGAAACCACGTGATAAAATTAATTTTCCGGTTCAAAATTGCTATAAGAAAGTATCGTGAAATAAATCTTATTTTTTATCGTTTTGATAATTTTTTTGGTGTTTTTTCGCATGAAATTTTCCGCCAGAAACGATGGAAATGTTTATTTTTAATTATTGGCAAGTTTAAAATAAATAGAAAAATCTTCCGAAAAAAAGTTATACTTGTTCATTATCATTCAATTTTATAGCATAAAAATTTGCATAAATTTCAATGACTACAGTTGGTATGGTCTTTAGACAAAAATTACTTTCTTATAAAGTATATTGATGTAATTAGTTCTTAAAAGTTTATAAAACAAATTACTTTGACTAACAATTTCATTAGTATTTTGATACGTGTTAATATAGTTTGTCCTTTATATAGCTAAATTTTAGTGTCCTAATAAATGTCTACTCATATATTTATTGTAACTAAGGGTTCTCTTAAATACTAGTTTGATGTGTTGTTTTATAAATAAGTTCTACACAAATCAACAAGCATTATAAACTGGATTTTAACATGTATTATTTGTTTATGAACAATTTATTATTCTATATATAACACTTCACTTACTGTAATTTGATTTAACAGTATCATTCTATTGTATTTTGCACATACTAGTTAGTTTACCTATAAAAGTCTTCTATCTCATTTATGTTATTATTTAAACATTGTTTTGTTTAGTTTAGTTTTGTTTTGTTTAGTTTAGTATTTATGTGTACTTTAGACTCTTAACTGTTTTTTCATTTAATTAATCCCAATTTACAGTTCCTGCATCATTTGTTTGAATTACACTAGTAGATTACTTACTGAGATTTAAGCGTCGTTAGGCTTGAAAGAAAAAAAACAATGGTTGTGCAAAATGCTTTACCAATATTGGTACATTGCATTCTTAATGGTACAGAACCATATACTTTATCTAAGTAGTATATAAGGAACACTGAATGTAAAAGGTTTATGCCACTTAGACAGAAACTAAGTTAAAATTTTTCAGTTACATAAGTAAGTATTTACGTCTTAAATTGTATAAATAAAGTTTGGACATCTTTTAAATAAGACACTTACAAAATACCGTTTTTGTCCAGAATTTTTCAGGTAATTTTGTGATATTTTTTATTTTTACCTATTTACAATTATTACGTCATGACCCTGTAGTCTCATACAGAAAAAACTTAGTAATTTTTACTTACACTTTAGTTGTACATGGATATCGTCTTCAGGATTATCAATTATTAAATTTGTTTCAAATAAGACTAATTCTATGTACATAAAAAGTGTTGGATAAGGTGTGTTTTAATTAAACTAACAGATACAAACATATATGAATAATATATGCTCTTAAATAAATTACTGCTGCGTATAAAAGAATTTTAATTTTAAATTACAATCAAGTCTTAATAATACTTAATCATTAATTATCATATTGTTGCGCTGGTTTATGTGATTGTTTCTAGTTTTAGTCCACATAAAGTTCTACAAATTGTATGCATTATCATGGTAACGAAAGGTCTTTTTTTAACTGTTTAATTTTGGTGTTTATTTTCGACTCAATATTAAATATTACAATATTTAAATTCAAATTAAAGTTTTATGTTTTATAGTATGTATCCTGTGTTTTGCGTACTACAAATGATACAATTTTTTAGTAGACATTCTGGTATTATTCTATAATAAACACTTCAACTTACTTTTTTGTTGTAATTTAATATTCTGGTATTATTCTATAATAAACACTTCAACTTACTTTTTTGTTGGAATTTAATTTAAATTTCAAGTATAGTTTGTGATACTTGATTATGTGGTAACTCATAGTTCGTTTAACTTGAGGTCTAAAATAAACTTTATATTTGTAATGAATAGTATACTTTTATTAAAAAAAACGTGCTTTAAGCAGTTTGAATGAATCTCGTTTGTAATTTAATTTAAACTTCAAGTATAGTTTGTGATACTCGATTATGGGGTAACTCATAGTTCGATTAACTTAAGGTCTATATGAAACTTTATATTTGTAATGAATAGTATATTTTTATTAAAAAACGTGCTTTAAGCAGTTTGAATGAATTTCGTTTGTAATTTTATTTAAATTTCAAGTATATTTTGTGATACTCGATTATGGGGTAACTCATTGTTCGTTTAACTTGAGGTCTAAATGAAACTTTATATTTGTAATGAATAGTATATTTTTATTAAAAAAACGTGCTTTAAGCAGTTTGAATGAATTTCGTTTGTAATTTAATTTAAATTTCAAGTATATTTTGTGATACTCGATTATGGGGTAACTCATAGTTCGTTTAACTTAAGGTCTAAATGAAACTTTATATTTGTAATGAATAGTATATTTTTATTAAAAAAACGTGCTTTAAGCAGTTTGAATGAATCTCGTTTGTAATTTAATTTAAATTTCATGTATATTTTGTGATACTCGATTATGGGGTAACTCATAGTTCGTTTAACTTAAGGTCTTTATAAAACTTTATATTTGTAATGAATAGTATATTTTTATTAAAAAACGTGCTTTAAGCAGTTTGAATGAATTTCGTTTGTAATTTAATTTAAATTTCAAGTATATTTTGTGATACTCGATTATGGGGTAACTCATAGTTCGTTTAACTTAAGGTCTAAATGAAACTTTATATTTGTGATGAATAGTATATTTTTATTAAAAAACGTGCTTTAAGCAGTTTGAATGAATCTCGTTTGTAATTTAATTTAAATTTCAAGTATATTTTGTGATACTCGATTATGGGGTAACTCATAGTTCGTTTAACTTGAGGTCTAAATTAAACTTTATATTTGTAATGAATAGTATATTTTTATTAAAAAACGTGCTTTAAGCAGTTTGAATGAATCTCGTTTGTAATTTAATTTAAATTTCATGTATATTTTGTGATACTCGATTATGGGGTAACTCATAGTTCGTTTAACTTGAGGTCTAAATTAAAATTTATATTTGTGATGAATAGTATATTTTTATTAAAAAAACATTACAATATTACAATTGAGATTCATTAAAATTACATTAACCGCATTTTGTTGATAAAAGTATACTAATAATGATAAACATAAAGTTTAATTTAGACCTCAAGTTTAACGAATTATGATATGCTCCATAATCGAATACACAAAATATACCTGGAATTTTAATTAAATTACAAACGAGATTCATTAAAATTGCATTAACCGCATTTTGTTGATAAAAGTATACTAATCATAATAAACATAAAGTTTAATTCAGACCTCAAGTTTAACGAATTATGATATGCTCCATAATCGAGTACACAAAATATACTTGAAATTTAAATTAAATTACAAACGAGATTCAATAAAATTGCATTAACCGCATTTTGTTGATAAAAGTATACTAATCATAATAAACATAAAGTTTAATTTAGACCTCAAGTTTAACGAATTATGATATGCTCCATAATCGAGTACACAAAATATACCTGAAATTTAAATTAAATTACAAACAAGATTCATTAAAATTGCATTAACCGCATTTTGTTGATAAAAGTATACTAATAATAATAAACATAAAGTTTAATTTAGACCTCAAGTTTAACGAATTATGATATGCTCCATAATCGAGTACACAAAATATACTTGAAATTTTAATTAAATTACAAACGAGATTCATTAAAATTGCATTAACCGCATTTTGTTGATAAAAGTATACTAATCATGATAATTATAAAGTTTAATTTAGACCTCAAGTTTAACGAATTATGATATGCTCCATAATCGAGTACACAAAATATACCTGAAATTTAATTAAATTACAAACGAGATTCATTAAAATTGCATTAACCGCATTTTGTTGATAAAAGTATACTAATCATAATAAACATAAAGTTTAATTTAGACCTCAAGTTTAACGAATTATGATATGCTCCATAATCGAGTACACAAAATATACCTGAAATTTAAATTAAATTACAAACGAGATTCATTAAAATTGCATTAACCGCATTTTGTTGATAAAAGTATACTAATCATAATAAACATAAAGTTTAATTTAGACCTCAAGTTTAACGAATTATGATATGCTCCATAATCGAGTATATAGTAATGTAATGTATGTAATATAGAACAAAATTTGAATTCGGCAATGCGCCGTTCAAAAAGACCCATTGTTCTTCTTATTTTGTAGCTTAATTGAAACGAGTTTGAAATATATACTTAAATATGTTTTTGCGAATTTGTGTGTTTTATTTAAACGTCAGCTTAGTTTTACACAAGTTTTTATTTAAATAAAACAAATGGGAGCATTTTGAAAATTCTATCTGTTTTATATACTCTTTTTATATACTTTTTTAAAACTTAATTGTTTAGTTTTTATTTATTGAAAGTACTTTTATTGAGCAACTTAGAATTTAAATAAAAAATATTTATCTCCTACGAAACTTATGAAAATTATCTAAAATCATCTGATAAATTTCTAAAAATTTAAAATAGCTAGAAGCTTTAGTTTGCCGCAGATAAATCTTATATTCGAAACAAAAATAGTTTAATAAAAGAATTGATCTCAGTTAGTGCAATTTAGTAAAAAAAAATTAAAACAGATTAAAATCTGTTACTTAGTAGAGAACTAAACTTTTGAGTCGTAACTCTTAACTTTGTATTGTTACAACAAATTAAGTTATAAAAATGTCAGTTATTATTTATACATATTTTTTAAACTCATTTAATTAAATTGTTTTAAAGCTATACATAATAAATAACACAAAAAAAATTTTTTTTTACTTTTAAAACGAAAACTTATACTACTATAAATGTAAACATACAAATTGAGGCTTTTGTTTTGGTGAACTTATTTTGATAAGCGCTCAGTGAACTCTGCTTACGTAGCAATGAACACCACAAACGCTGAAAAACATTCACACGCATATTTTCAAAAGCAATTTTGTTAACATTAGATTGAGTTATTGTGAATTCACCCAATTATTTGGACGGCACAACGCCGCACATACAAATTTCTAAGTAACAAAATGATATTTTCTTATCGCATTTTGCTTTCAGAGATTTTATTTTGTATTATTGAATAACTTTTATTTCTACAGATTTACTGTAGAACATGCATGTATGGAAACCTGAGTTTAGTGGTTTCTATAGTTTTAACATTAAAAAAGTAATCTTAAAAATAGAAATTGGTTTTAATAAGTTCTTAATGAACGCTGCTTACGAAGCAATAAAATCCACAAACATTTATAAACATTTGTTCGGTTTTTTTCAAAAGCAATTATTATCGTGATGATGATTTTGTATTTACTGCCTAATTATTTGGACTGCAAAACAAAGAATATAAATGTTTCAAACTTTAAGTAACGAAATAGTACGCTATTGTCGCATTTTACTTTTTTATTAGCTATTTTCTAGATATAAAATTATTTTATTTCTTTATGTTTACTAAGGTACACATTTAAAAAATTATTTATTAATAAATGTCTAAATTTAGTTATTTAAACAGTTTTAAGAACAAAATACTAATTCAAACCGTTTTTTTTACATATTTAAGGTTTTTAATAAAATAACTTCATAAAAAACTATATTTTTTGAAAAATTTAAAACTAAAAATTTTATATTGCATTTTTGCATTGCAATTTAAAATAAAAAATACACTTTAAAAATATAATTTAATTTTTTTAATTATAACTTAATTTTCGATTTAATATAATATAATTATAATTTAATTTTAAAAACCATACATAATGTTTTTTAGCAGCAGTAATGTTAACTAGTAAACCATTAAATCAAATAGTATTTCAAATAATTTACTACTGACAGACGTTTTCAGTAAAAGATTAAAAACATTATAAACGTTTTTCGAACCTTAAAAAGATATTTGTATAGGCATTTGAGTGATTAGTTTTGCTCAGTTGGTAGTAGAAAACATTTTAAGACTTAATCAATAAATATTCTTTTAAATTTAATTTCACTAATTCAATATTAAAAGGTATATTTTTAGTTTTAGAATGTTTTATTTAGAATTGTCTTATCCTTTTACATAAATTAGATATTGAACGCACAGTACTACTTCTACAGAATGCAAAAGCACACATAAACATATAGAAGAGCTATTTTTAATGTTGAATTTGCGACAAAATTTAATAAACGTGAGTTTAAATAATTTTAACAAACAACGCAACCAAAGCGGCCGTTGATGTAATCATAAGACCCACAGACGCTAGCTAACAATTTAAAATATGTATTTTAAATTAGTTTATTGTTAAATCATTGGGCATTATTACAAGTACTTACCAGTAATTTTTATACGGCAAAATAAGCCGTTTACTTAACTTTCAATACTTTCAATTAAGGATTAAAATAAATAAGATGTTTTAGTTTAGAATGATCTACCAGTTTAAATAAACTATAGTATACATAAAAAAATATCTAAGTGTGATAGTAATTTAGCGATAAAAAAAAGCTTCATTGGCAGGCAACTTATAGTTAAAGTTTTCAAACATTGTTTCGAAATTAAAGTGTATAACTTAAAAAACATTGCTTAAATAGTTTTTCTATACATACAAGACTTTTTTTAAGCAAAAGTAATGTCAATTATCAAACCGTTAAAAACAAAACTTGTTTTAAATCAATGACTACTGACCATTTTTGTTTGATTATAATAAAAATTAAATAAACATTATAAATCTAGCTTTTAAAAAAAAATATCAAAGTTCCTTGTTAAAAAGGCAATCCAGCAAAATATTTCTGTTGAATGAGTAGTAAAAAAAAGTTGAATACGGTTCTGTTGCGAATATGTAGTTTGCTACATATAACACTAATTTAGAAACAAAAAGTATGAAGGATTTTAATGAATGGATCGGCTGCAGTTGTAAGGCTTTGTATATGTTTTCATTCATAACATTATGAGGTGAAGTGATAATACAGCATAATATTAAAAACAGTTACCAAATTACATAAAAATAAAATGAGAAACAAGTTTTATTACTTCAAACTTAAAATAAATAAAAATTGTAACATATTAGCCAATCAGAAGCGACGTTATAACTGCAGACGGACCTTAGAACTACTTAAGATGTAAGTAGTTAACAGATTTTGAACAAAAAATAATTTGTTATTCACATGAAGTAGTATGGTTTAGTAAGTAACAATGTATTTTTATAAGGTACGCGATTTAAGAAGTACGCACTCGCATAGGTACGCACTAAATTATTAAGGCCCCCCACACGAAAATTTTCACAAATGGGGATTTTCCCAAAAGTGAAAAGTGGGCGAGAATTTTTTGAGATTGATTAAAAAAATTGTTTCAAAGGCATTTCGCCGGCTCCGCCGGCGAAAAATTTTTCACTTTTACTCCCAACCATTTTATCTTAAAAACCTAATTACGCTTGAAGTTCAGGTAGTAAGCCTGACCGCCAAACTACATAAAAGTGTGGTACTGAGCTTCAAGTGTAGTTCGGTTTTGAGTTAAAGTGGTGGCGGACAGCTTTCGTTATTTGTGCATAAGTCCTTCCGCTGCGAGCTGCTCCTATCGGAGCAGCTCTTGCTCCCGGGACTTTTGCACAAATAACGAAAGCCGTCCTTTACGCCACGTCCTTATGCTGGTCGGCACCTAATCAGTTTTTTGTTTGATGTACGAGTAGTTACGCACAATTTTTTGGTATGTTAATTTTTTTTTAACTCAATATTAACTTATATAAATTACAAGTAAAGTTTTATGTTTTATAGTATGTATCATTGGTGTCGTACTACAAACGCTATAGATTTGTAGTAGACAGCCTGGTATTATTCTATAATAAACACTTCAACTTACTTTGTAATCTTATTTATCGATATCATTTACTTGTAATTTAACCAAATATATTGTTACATAGTATTAAATACTAAGTATATCTCTTAAACAAATTACACCTTAGTTTATTTGTGTATAAAGGTCAATTAAAAGTTAGTTATGGCACTGCTTTAGTTTAATCAAAAGTTAGACAAAACAATTCATTCAACTTGCAAACATTATTTAATTATTTGTTTGGGTTTAGAAGAAATTAAAGATTTTCGTTTTGTCTTCAGTTTTCTTCTTTCGTTTGTCTTCGTTGGCTGCTTTTCGCTAGGCCAACTCACTTCTACTACTTTGCTCTATTTTTTATTTCTGTTCTTTAGGCCCGTCACTCTGCTGTTTAGTATCATATTAGTTATTTGTTTGATGTACGAGTAACTACTCATGTATTTTAAGTGATAATAATTTCCTCCTAACCACCAATTAAGTTAGAATTTCAAATAAAAAACGTCTTAAATTGTCCACATAAAATTCTACAAATTGTATGCATTATCACAGTCGCGAAATGTCTTTTTTTATTCATTTAATTTAAGTGTTTTAGTTGAAATTTAATTTACCCACTACGTCATCATACAGTATTGATTAGTATAATTTTTCTCTTAATTTCAGTTGTATATCCTTTTTAGTGTCCATATGCATGTTTTGTATTAAATATATTCGAATTACAGTAAATTTTTCTGTGTTATAGTATATAACATTGATGTAGTACTCCAAATGGTATGGTTTTGGAGTAGACAATCAATCTATTATTCTATATATAACACATCACTTATTGTAATTTGATTTATTAATATCATTGTATTGTATTTCGTCTCATAAATTTACTAGTTCTACATACCAGTTCGTTTACTTATAAAAGTTTTCTATCTAATTCGTGTTATCATTTAAACATGTTTAACTTTATTGTTATGTTATTCTACATAAACTTAGTTTTTATTTTAATTCTATTGCAATTCAAATAGTTATATTATTTCATTAAATTTAATAATAAGTCTCATAAAAAGCAAATAAATAGTTTGTTTAGTATTTAGTTATACTGTAGACCAGTGGTTCTTAACCTTTTTTCATGTTTTACCCGTAATTTTTAAGGCAATTACCAATTTAATCCCAATATACAAAAGTTTGAGAAAATTAAAAACTATTCTGAAATTCACGCTTATCAAATAAATATAAAAAACCGTAAATTTTTAAGAGTTTATTTAGCTTCTAAAAAGACCAACTAAAAAGAAAATTTATAAACATTAATTTACATAACTTGAAATAAAGAAAATTTATTTCCTTAAACAAGGGATAAATTTACTCCAGGTTAAGAATCGCTGCCAAAGACTGGAGATATTTAATTTAGTTCTTGGTTTTAAAATTTCTGCAACATACTTGTTCAAACGAGTTGCTTAGTTTAAGCTTAGTGAAGTAAAGACTAAGTAGAGTTTCATACAACTTTATTTTTGTATCAGTTTATCCAACATCTTTCACCAGTTTTCCTTACGATATAGCTCTAAGTTTGACTACACTTGTCTCTAAAAAAGTAATTGCATTCTCAGTTTTTCATCTGCTATTAAATAGCTAAATATAATTCAACTTTTAATTGACCTCGAACGCTTCGTTTTATCTAATACTATTGTTGCACTGGCTTACAAAAGTAGCTCAGTCATTTTCTGCTTCGTACAGTGTGGGGCCAGATTTTTAATGGTTTTTTTTTCAACTTAATGACAAATAACGAGAAAGTATATTTGATACTAAATATATTTTCATGGCTAAATCAATTAAGTAAGAATCGCATTTTGAATAATTAATGTGTTTGTGAACCTTCATTTGTAAAATGATGTAGATCACCACTGCTGTCTACTTCTGTATAAATAGTTGATATTCAGACAAACCATATCAGCTTTATAACGACTTTACTATAAAAGAATAGTTTTAAACTCAAGTTAACCGGATATTTCCTTCAAAAAATATTTGAACAAGTTTAACAAAAATACCCTTGTAATAAAAACAGCGACTTTTGAGAGCCACTCGAAATTTGCTTTCTAAATAAACTTTCTATGCAGGTAAAATTAGTTTTTGAAAAAAGCAAGGTTTAAGCAAAATATAGCTAAAAGTTTAAAAACAGATTAAAGTTTTTAAAAGAAGAGAATAGTGACCACGTGATAAAAAAAAATTCCTGTTTAAACTTGCCATAAGTCAGCACCGTGAAAACAAAATTTAAAAAAACTTATTTTTCATCGTTTAATACTTTTTTGCAGTTTTTCGCATAAAATGTTCTGCCAGAAACGATGGAGATGTTTATTTTTAAGTGTTGGCAAGTTTAAAAAAAAAGTTATACTTGTTTTTTTTCATTTGATTTTGTTGCAGAAAAATTTGCATAAATTTGAATGACTACATTTGGTTTGTTCATTAGATGAATGCTACTTTTTTCTCAACTCTGTTAAGTTATGTAGTTATTTAAAAGTTTACTTTGCCTAACATTTTCATTAGTTACAGTAGATATATTATAATTAGATATAATTAGATATATTTTGTTACACTTTGTAAACTTAAGCTAAACCTTAGTGTCTGAATATACATTTTTTCAAATACTTATTACCAAAGATTCTGTTTAATACTAGATTGAAGTATTATTTTATTAATAAGTACTAAGCAAACCAATGTATTATGTGATAAGGTGCCTAAGATTTAAACAAGGCTTTGTAAAAAGTTTTTTTTTTTTTTTTTGTAACCTTATAGTGCATTAAAAAGGAAATTTCCTTGTGTGAATGGAAAGAATAGAGGTAGATAAATTAATAACTAGTAAATTGGATACAATTACTGATAAATATATCAACAAAATGTCAAAACAATAACGTAAATGATCAAACTTGAAATTTTGTTTTTATTTTTTGATATAAATGCTATTTTAGTGTTGATTTTAGTTTTAAAATATAACTCTTTTGCTTTAGTTCTGGTTTTCAGTAATATATAATATATAAACTGTTAAGTTATGTTTGCATCTGTCTTGTAATAATAGCTAGTTATAGCTAGAAAATTTTTAACTTTGTATAATTTAAAAAGTTTTAATACTTTAAATGTACAAACGAAAGTTTTTGCTTGCTCAATTTTTCTAGTTATCAAAGCATTTAATAAGTTTTGTTATTTTCATTTAGACTTAAGCAACAAAAATCAAAACTGCCTTTAATAACTACACTTGCTCTGCTAATGCAGCTTTTGAATGGAAAACGTTCAAATATAAAAATTCACGTAAAAGTTTTGTGTAAAACAAACAGTTTTATGCTTGTAAGAATATTTCAAATGAAAAGTATATTAATCATTTATAGTAAAGTTAAAAAATAAAAGCTAAATAAAACTATTTAAAATTAAAGTATTCTATATTTTATTTAAGCACTTACGACGTCTTTTACCGAAACATAGTTTGCAAAGTCTTGAAAGAATAAAATATAATGTTTTTGCTCTAGTAATTGAGATCTCTTTATTTGTTTTGTAAAAATCTAACCATATAGTATTTTATTAAGTTTATATACCGGCATTGAAGTCAACTTGCAAGCGGTTGTGTGGTTCAGTGATTGTCAATGTGCTTTTTGAGCCGGAGGAAGCGAGATCGAGTCCGGCCATTAGCATTTTTGTTGATAAAATTTTATCTATATTTTAGTTTTGATTAGTCAGTATCTTAATATATTCTTTAACCTTTTTATGTACAAAAGTAGCTTCTAGAACGAATATAAATAAACTTTAAGCGATTTAATTTTAAATTCCGTTCTTACAACTATAATTCCGTAACAGAACTTATTTATAAATATCAACGAATAGAATAAACTTGATTCAAAAAACATACATTGAATAGAATAGTTCTAATGTCATTAAAAACAAACACAAAGAACTAAAATATGGTTAGAAAAGTTGTAAGAAAAAAGTTATGCCTTGGTGTTAATTCTTCTGTGTTGACTTAGATGATTTGAAAAACCTTTCACCTTACCTCAAACCGATTTTCTAATTACCACCCCAATGCAAAATGGGATCCAAAAAAAGCGACCTTGGAGTTTTAAGCTGATTTATTTTAAATGTAAGTACACCGAACATATAAACTTCACCTTTCAAACAAACAGTTGTAAAAAATTGTTGGTCTGTTTGTGATAATTTCATTTGTTTAAAGTTTATCGATTCACGAAGATTCGATGAATCAAAATTACTAACAAATTTGGAAATATAAGGGCTTACTTCTTCACAAACTACAATGTCAAAATTACTTTGATTGCAGTACCTGGTTGTAGTATAAGTTGAGTTTGAATGCTGTTTGTTCCACAAAACTGATTCAACAATGCTTGTACATTCTTCACTAACGCTAAAACATGACTTTTTGTCTAGTATTTGTTTTAATGCTGGAACTGATAGAAGCGGAAGTCGAACTATAGACAAAAGTTGTTTTGCATACTTCCTACGTTCAGTTGTATCATGACACAACCAGCTATTTGCTGCATTAAATACTTGCATTTCTGAGTCAATATTTAAACCACTGCTTGAAAGTATTTTTATAATAGATACAAAGTCTAGCTCTAAAAAGTTGTTAGATTTGGCAACCATTGGAAAACAGCGCTCAATAAAGTACATTGAGTCTTTAGATAAACTTGATAGTTTGAAAATTTTCGATAAGTAATATAAAAATACGTTACTTAGATCCATTTTTGTCGTTATAACTTGGTATAGTTTATTTTCTTCAACATCATCTAACAAAACCTTGGTAGTTTTCATCAATGGTATAACTTTGTCCTGATCTTCAACTATGCTTTCTGAAAAATTTACAGTATATTTGTATGTTAAACTTGTTTTTGGGTTCTGACTGACTGATGAGTCTAAATAAGGACGAAACTAGTCTCAGTCTACCAAAGCTGGCATGATCAACCCTTTGTTTAATGCAATAGTTTTTTAAATATTTTTACTTGTCCTAAACAAGTTATAATCCTAAACACTTTATGAGATGATTTAATTTGATATTTTTTATTTAATAAGTGGTGTTTGTAAATATTTGACTTTTTAAAGGTATAAATTACTTTATTGAATGAAATGCAAAATTTTTACTGACTTTAAGAAGTATTAAAATATTTACTTATCAAGCTTATAAGTATTAAGCGATTAAAATGGTTTTTGTAATCGTAAAACAATCAAATAAATATAGATTTAGAATATTTAAAACATATATATTTGCATAAAGTTATTTAAACTTTGCAGGTGCTTAGAAAAACACCGCTGTTACTATATTTGATTAAATTCAATTTATGCTTGACTTAATTGATACCTGATTTATATTGCTAATTATTAAGCACTTTAAACAATCAAGGAAGTAAATTTCATGCAAAATTGTAAACATTTTTTAATTAATTACATTTTTACTTCGTAATTTAAGTCCTATACGTTAAAAAGTTAACTGTTTCATAAGCAGTTACGTATTTATTACTATTTTTTTTACTTAAGTTATGCCAAATAGTTTTTTATAAAATAACTACGTAACTAAAAACTAAAAAACTTAAAAGTTAGTTTTTCTTTAGCAATGATAACTCCTTTTAAAACTAAAAAGTTATTGTTTCGAATTAAAAAAAAATATTTTAATCTGGTAAAATACTTCTACGAAAACTTGTAGAATATTAAATATGGTTTGCTGCATCATAACTTCTTTATATCAGTAAAACAGTTTTATTTATGTTGTTATAAACAAAATGTCTTAATCTTTTTGCGTACAAAGTCTATATCGATGATAAAAAACGCAAGTTAAGTTAGTATCTTATAGTATAAACATTAAACTAATATGATATAAATAATAGGACGTATCGTATAAGTTACATTAAAGTCTGCACAATAAAACTTCATATAAATTTGCTACCACCAGGATTCGAACTCAGGACGGTCGATTTGAAATTTTTAGAAAGCTTGTTAAAGTGGTTAGTGAAGAATCTACTTACTTTTAGCCATTATTAACTTTGTTATAATGAAAAAAAGTAAATATTCATACATAAATTAAGTACGACCGGAATCTTTTAGTTATTAACATGACTATAAAATTTCAAATAATATCATTAATTGTTTTCCTTTGTAATAAAGCTAGTTTATAAAAAATTTTTGATTACATTGCTAGCAAATATTAGAAATCTGTTGTATGATGATTAAGATTGTGAATAGATGGATTTATTATATTATTTTTATTATTCCCTAGAGAGAATAATGATGAATAAAACTAAAAATCTAACCAACAGTTAGAATTGTACTTTTAATATCTAAAAAACGCAACATTAACAAAATAATAAACACTAATTTAATGTGAAAAAATATAGTCAAAAGCTGTTTTTAGTTGTTAGTGATATTGATGTATTTAGTTTTTTTTTAATTTTGAAAGCAGTCTGTTAGACTGTTCATTTTCATTTAACACCTTCTAAACAAATTAATTGTTTTTTATTTGCAGTTAGTTGGATATTAATTTCTTAACTTTTTATTAACTTTATCTTTAGTTTAATTATTATCGTAGATTTAATTAAGTGATATCGATGTATTTCAGTTTTTATAGATTGACAAAGCATCTTTATTAGGCAGTTTATTTGTTGTTTATTCTCTCTAAATAAAGCAGTCGCCAAATGAAAAATAAATGTGTAAAAACACGATTAAGAGCTTTTTAAGGAAAAATAAACAAATCTTGTGCAATAAAAACAAATTTTTAAAGATCGACACATTGAAACGGTTTTATAAGTTTAAACTTAACAATAGTATTAATAAATAAGGGAAAATAAATTTTAAATTACTATTTCTGTTATAGTATTAGTAAACTTGCAAGATAAAAAATATTTAGAGGCATTGATCTAGTCTAAACAAAAGAAGTTTGATAATTTTATTTTACTTTTTAGAATAGAAGTTAACATTTTTTATCTAGTTGATTTATTTAGTTTTAAAAAATGTTTAACGCTTAAATCACTGGCTGAAGTCACTTTTAAAACTTATTGTTAACAATTTTTCGTTTGATTTTGTTTATAGAAAAAAGCAATATACTATACAATTTAAATAATTTTTGTTTCTGCTTACATTTTATATCTCGTTATATTTGATAAATTTTTATGTATATTTAAAATTGCGAAAGTTTACTTTTGAAAAAGGTACATAATATACCAATTCTAATAACAAATTTTCTAAATGTTTCAACTTCGTACATTTAGATAAAACTTATATTTTAGGCCAATTTTAATTTACCATTTAAATATAATCTTTATTTAATTATATACTAAGTTAAGTTTCGTAGTTTATTATGCATTTGTCTCAAACAATTTATAAAAGACTTATAAGAGTTATTTTAAACAAATATTGTGATGACCGAAAAGTTTTTTTAATACACTAAGTCCATGTACCTTAAACACCAGTGTCAATATTATTGAAAATTTAAATAACTTTTTACTATTCGTATAAGTGTTAAAACTTATAATATTTATAAAATGAGAGTATGAATTAAAATGGAATTATACTCTTTCTTGTAGATGTAAAAAAGTTTTATAATACCACATTTATATTTTAACTTGCTTTATATTAACTGTCAAACCGCCCATTGTTTTAGCACAAAAATGTAACCATACTTTGACATTTTAAATATTTTACAAAGCAAAAAAACATGGCACTTCAATTACCTTATTACATAAAAAAGAGACTTTAAAACTTCCCAATGATCAAATATTATGCTCATCAATATATGTGACTTTTAATAATTTATTACTACAAGATTAACTATTAAACTAGTTGATAATTTTATTGATAAAATAGTGTTGTTTAGCGGGCTATTCTGGTTGTATACATTTTTATATTGTAGAAACTTTGTATACTTTATTGCTTCGATTTTTTTAGCAGTGTTTAGGTTAAAACCACAAAAAGATGATAAACATAGTATATCATTAAAGTTAGCTTTATTTATTACTATTCAGTTTATGTAATGATTTTAGAATACCTCATCATCCATAAAAATATTTGTATATTATTGCCCTTTTGTATCATATACGAACAAAATATTTAAAAACCAGGCTTGGTAAAGCTTTATTTTACACTAAATTTGATAACTTGTAGTATTACGACGTTCCCTACATTTTATTTTGTCTTTCTTGCGTTTTCAAAGACATAAGTGCAGTACTTACAATTATTACCTTATATTTCGTATTATACAATCTTTACAGTTTTAAACTTGACTATAACAATAAAGTTATGTTAAAATTTTTTATAAAAGCAAATTAAAAGACATTTTTTTAGACTTTAAACTTCTATAAGTTCATGACTAAGTTTTAGCATCACGGTTCTATGCGTTTAGGTGTTATAATACAGTTATTTTTTTTACATATAACTAAATCGGGTGCACGAATATTCAAATTAGTACAATTCAAATTCCGAAAATTTAAATTCTTAAGAAAAAATTTAAAGGGCCACAACTAAAAAAGTAATGCATACTTCTCAAATATACAAAATAATATAGATCTTATTAATATCTACAAAACATGTTTTTTCTTTTTGCATATGCAATTGAATATAGTAAAAAACTTAGTTATTTTTAGTAATTTTTAAACATCTTGAAAAATATTTAAGATTCAGCAAAAAATAAAAAAATGACTTGTAGATACTAATAAGATCTACATATGAATTTTTTATTTTTTCAAATTTATAACACTTATTGACATTTAGTCTTTTAAATATTTTTTAAGAGTTTGAATTGTCGGAATTTGAGTTGTCCGAATTTGAACTGTCATGTAACCAACTAAATCATTAGTAGCTTAATTATAAGGTTCGTGTTATTCACTTAAACTTATAAAACGTAATAAAATTTAAGTTGTATTTTTAAAACTAATATGATAAATAAATCGTATAAATACAGCTTTTAAACCTTTTAAAACAAGCATCTTGAAATCTTTTTTACTTCTAGTTTAAGTGGAAATTAATGATAGTCATGATAGAAAAACTACCTAGTAACTCTAAACTAAAACAAAAACACTTTATATAAATTATGCATTGCTTTAAAATAATTTTTAAGTAAAAATTTATCCAATAGAATTTATCTGGTAGTAGATTTAATAAGGTTTTATTTTGTTTTCTACTCTAAACCTTCCTATGTTTATTATTAATTTAAATTAATCAAGTTTAAGTATGTATTAAACTGTTTAGCGAAATGTTAACGAAGTTTTGTTTAACATATCTAATCATTTACAACACATTAAAATAAAAATAAATTGAATTATCCCTTTTAGCAACTATACTTTAAAATTTTAAAGAGTTTTAAAAACCTTAGAAAACAAGTTTAAACTAAATTTCACAATTTTCAAAGCCTGTAGTAGATAATTTTAAACCTCGTAAAAAGTTTCAACAACTTTAATAATGACTTTAAAGTTTAATTAGCAACTAGTTTTATAATTTAAGATTTTACTGGTAGAAATAATTTTATTTGATATTTAACTGTGTGTGAGATTTTTTCTGATAAATTAGGTATTTTTTTAAAGCTGGTAACCAAAAGCTGCTTATCATGAAATATGTTTTTTTTAACACATTTAACTTTTTGTTTGTATATGGTATACCTAGATATATCTATATTGCTGTGAATTAAGGTAGTAACTAGATTTTTTTAGCACACTTTTAAACTAAAATAATAAAATACTTAAAATAAAAACTATTAAATAGTATATATTTTACTACTTATATTGTGACTAACAACAAAGTTCTCACAAGTGTAAGTTATTAAAGGAAAATGTGGTTATTCAAAAAAAAGTTTAAGATTTTAGTTAAAGTCAGTAACTGTGTTGTTATTTTGAATTCCAGAAAAAATATTTAGAGTTTTTATAATGGTGCTAAACTTTTTACTTCTAATGTTCAATATTTGATAACAAGGATTGTTAATGTATCTTCAAAGGAAAACTTTTTAAATAAGTTAAAATCAGAAACAGATATCACAAACGTAGATGGAATAATCATATTTAAAAAGGAAGTAAATCCCTGCGTACAGTTGCTTTGTGATTTCTTAAAATGAACAAGTTGTTACTTAAAATATTTAAGTTTATTACTTTTATATATTTTAAAAATTAGTTAAACTACAACCTTATTTTAGTTTCAATAAAAATAATTCTTCACATAACAAAAACTTTGTTTCATGCATCAAAAATATTGTAATCATTAGCAGCTTAAGATATTCTCCGCAACTTTTAAGCCATTTTTCTCATAAATAATTCACCTCTATTTTGGTAGAAGAAAAACAACTAATTTAATGTAAATTGTTTTTATATTTTAACTAACTACAAGATTTTTAGTCTAAAATCTAGTCATACTAACAATTTTTGACTTTTCATTTAATCCGCCAAAATATATTTTAGGAGATCTTAGATGAATTGAAGGACTGAAAATATTACTCTTAAGTTAATTTTGAGCCGAGTTGTCATATTTTTCAAACTTGTAGATAAATGTGTCTTCGATAATTGTTGCTTTTAGCCGTTTAAAATCTGGCAACTATGGTTCAGAGTATAAATTGTCATACTTTTAGTTTTTTTGATATGAAAATAGTAATAGTGTGCATTTTTATATATTTAGTTTTAAATTTCTACCTAGAGACAAATTAATAACAAATTTAAACTTGCTTTATTTAACTTACTTAGAATAATAGTTTTTATACTGTATTATTAATAGAAAATTTTATATAACTCTTCAGTTTTACTATTTTATCTAATATATAAACTATGAAGAAACAGACTAGTTACTATAACTTAATATAAAATATATAAAACAATATTAAAGTTTTGCTTTTTATTTTTCAAATAAAATGACATAAAGCAATGATTGTTTAAATAATTCACGATTTAATAATCAAAAGCACATAAAATAATTGTGTTTCTTACATTTTTGGAAATATATATATTATGTAAAAATTTCATATAATGGTTTTAAATAAAAGTAGGGTATGAAATAAAACATTAAACTTTTATTAGAATTTTTTTTTGTTTAAAAGTTGCAAAAAAAAATTTTAACATACATAAACACCAACGAAATTTTAAAACATTTGTTTAAATAAGATGCTGAAAAAAATTTACATAAATTATAATTTTGAAGCTATAATTAAGTAAGGTATTGAACTTTTGAAAATGTTTTATAACTTTTATTAAGAGTTTTTATTAAAACAAAACACTATGAACTCTATTTCTTTTATTTGAATCCTAAAAATAAGATTTTAATATAACAAATAGAAGGCAGTAAATTCCATAATTAACTAAAAAATACTGCCTAAAATAAATAATTAAATATACGTAGAGGCTTCAAATTGTGTCATGTTTAAAATAAATAGTTATTATTTAATAAAGCTTTGAAGTTTTAATATTCAATTTAGCTTATTTTTCATCGTTTGAATAAGTTTTTTGGTGTTTTTCAGCATGAAATTTTCTGCCAGAAACGATGGAAATGTTTATTTTAAAGTATTGGTAAGTTTAAAAAAAAGTAAGAAAAATATTCAAAACAAATTATACTTGTTCATTATTATTCAATTCTGTTGGTTAAAAATTTGCATATTTTTAATGATATTGTAATTTGCTACAAATTAAACGATAGAAACTTTTAAACTTAAGTAGCTTTAAGAAGACCATTATATTTTATTTTCACAGTTTATTTAAACAAACCAATGTTTACTATATTAAGATACAAGAGATCTTCAGTTGTTAAAAATAAATCAAAAAACTTGTAGAGTTCAAGGTATATATAAAAGAAGTATGTTAAGTAAAACAAAATTAAAAAAGCCAAAGTATTGAAAGACTTATGGTTTAAAAAACTTATGTTTATAACTAAAAAACTATAACTGCATTGATTTTAACTGTGAAGTATGAGATGTAAGTGTCAAAATAGGTTATATAATACCTATTATAACTTTAATGACTACATTTGGTGTGGTTTTTAGATAAAAGCTACATTTATCTGTAGATATATCAATATAATATGTTCTTTAACAGTTTTTATAATGAATTTAACTTTTGCTGTTAGCTTCACTAGTGTTTTGTTATGTGTTAAACTTGGTTTGTAAAGTTAAGCTAAGAAGCCTTAATGTCTTCGTAAATGTTTATTAAGGTGTTTATTACAACAAAAGATCTCATTAAAACTAGAGTGAAGCATTATTTTAAAATTAAATAAACAAACCAACAAGTTTGTATAGTAAGTTACATAAACTAAACTATTAATCTTAAGTTTATGGTTATTATAACAAATCAAAGTTTGATTTAAAACATTTAAACTTACTTATACAGATTTAGTTTTAGCAGTTAATGAACAGTCACAAATATAAATCTTTTACTGAAAGAAATTAAAAATATAGCAGAGATATTTGCTATGAACACAGTTCGAATACTTATACCTGCTAGTTGTTTCTAACTCATATCATGCAAATAGATACAAGTTTGAAAGGTATTTAAAACAAAAAATAGTGTAAATTCAAAGATTTGAAGTTTTAAAGCTCTGTTACGCTTATTTTTCATCCTTTTTATAAAGTGTTTGGTGTTTTTTGAAGCAGAATTCGGTGCTCGACATGATGGTAAAATTTATTTTTGATAAAAACAAGGTTTGAAAAAGTTAGAGCTAAAAGTTGAAAATTAGCTTAAAACTGTCGAAGCGAGAGAAGAGAGGCCTCGTGAATGTCACCAAGTGAATTTTTTGCACAAAGTTTTTATTTATTACGTAATTATACAAAAAATCTGTTTGCAGAAATTTCTAAAAACTTGCAATTCATTTTAGAAAAGTTTTTATGGAAGTGGTAGGTCATCAAATTTTTACTTTAACTTTCTTCACATATGTATTTTTAGAGTTTACCTTTTATATGTTTCTTTAAGTAATAAAAGGAACTTAAAGTACAAGCACATACAATTCAAAACCAATGACATAGTATGAAAATAATCAATAAAGTTTAAAACTTGAACTGTTTATGCTTAGATAAAAAAGAAAACAAAACAAATCTACATCATCTGCATGTTGTCAAAGTTATTTAAATCAACAGTCTTCTAGTTTATTATGATAATCAAGTGTATTATTATATTTTTGTTCACAACTTCAAAGAAAAGTATTTACCTGTATGTTGTCAAAGTTATTTAAATCAACAGTCTTCTACTTTATTGTGATAATCATGTATTTTATTTTCTTTTTGTTCACAACTCCACAGAAAAGTCTTTACCTGTATGTTGAAAAATTGTCTTAAATCAACAGACTTCTACTTTATTGTGACAATCATGTTTTTGTTTTCTTTTTGTTCACAACTCCAAAGAAAAGTCTCTACATGTATGTTGAAAAATTGTCTTAAATCAACAGACTTCTACTTTATTAAGACAAGCATATGTATTATTATCTTATTGTTCACAGCTTTAAAGAAAAGTGTTTACCTGTATGTTGAAAAAGTGTCATTTGTTTGATTTACTTTACATTCATAAACTCACTAAAAAGTCTTATGTTAGGCAGAAACAAAATTGGCATCTTTATTCAATCATCTTTCTAAATCTTAATCAGTCCTCAAATACTGCTAACCATTTTGGTGAACCAAGTCAGTTCTTGGACTATTGCAGCTCTTAGTGAGGTTAGTTCTTATTAAATTAAGATAGATACATTTTATACAAGACTATTTTCAGGGTTGCCAAGCACCTAATGTTTCAGTCTAGTTATACTCAAGTGTTTTCTAAATTTTAAATACTTAAAAATTACTTATTTAATTAAATTTTATTTGTAAACATAGAACACCATTAATATAATTTAGTGCTCAAACTCAATTGATATCAAGTAAATGTAAAGTACATAATGCATTAACAGCTCTTGCTGCTTAGTTTCAAATTATATTTAAATTAAGCTGAATTTTACAAGAGTACAGTTTTTGAATTAAAGACTGGCAACCCTGGTATTCATATTGTTATTAATTTTTTAAGTAAATGTTTTATTATTATGTTTTTATCCACTAGTCAGTTAAAGCAATAGTGTAAAATGTTTCTGTATAAGTGACATATTTCATTACATATAAACATATAATAACACAAACAACATTTAGACAGCATGATCAACTGACTGATGTATAGTTTGTGTTTTTATATGTTTATATAATACAGTTAGATAAAAGTCTGGTTTGTTTCAGTTACTTGTAGTGATTATAATTAAAAGTGGTAATAAAAGTCAAAGTTTAAATACACTATAAGATTTATAATCATTAAGTGGTTATTATAGTTGACAGAGTTGTGATAAATAAACTGTAACTAGCTGACAAAAACCAGACTGTTGTCTGACTATATATTATGTTTATAAAAAGACTATGTTGTATAGACATGATAGACTTAATTTTCAGGAATATTAATAATACTTTAAAATAGTCTTTGTCTGGAATTTTAATTGTGTGACATTATAAAATAGTGTATCATAAGTAGTTGTTTCATCTTCAACTTGATACTATGTGTAAGATTAAACCAAATGTTTTTTGTTAGTTTCGTCCAGTGTTAGTTAATGAAATGCTATATAAAACAAATACTTATGATATACTGTTAAAAAATGCCTATGAAAGATTATTTAAACGATTAATAGTTAGTTTTAGATATAATATACAAGCATGTTAGCTATATTTTCTGAACAAAAACTGTTTAAAACATGTATAGAATTGTTAAATGTTTTTAGAATTATGTAATACAGTGTAATAATTGACAATGCTAAACTAGATAAGAGTCTGGTTTGTTACTTTAAGTGGTTAAAAAGTGTATTCAAAACCTAATAAAAGAAAAAAATATTACTATTTAGAAACAATTGTTGATAACCCTTCAGTGTTTAACAGAGTTATGATAAATAAACTGTGACTAGCTGACAAAACCAGACTTTTATCTGACTACATATGATTGTTATATAGACATGTTAGACTTAATTTTCTGGAATATTAATAATACTTCAAAATAGTCTTTGTCTGGAATTTCTATTGTGACATTATAAATTAACATAGTTGTTTATTTTATCTCAAACTTGGTACTATGTATTGTGCAGCATTATTTCCAATTGATTTTTGGTAGTTTCATCAATCATACTAGTAGATAGTGTCACAATAATAACTTTAAACAAAGACTATTTTGGTAATTAATAAAAGTTCGTTTTTATACAGTATACAAGCATGTTAACTATTTTATTTAAATAAACTCTGTCAAAAACTGCTTGAAAAATAAAATCACTAATATTCCTTTTGGATATTTTATAACATTGTGTAGTAATTCAAGTGGTACTCTATTTTATTGGTTAAACAGTATAGTTTTTGACAGTGGTTGTTTAAATTTAAATATGTTAGTAGTTAGACAAGGTAAGTTAAGGCATATTTTAAGTGGATCGGCTGCAGTTGTAAGGCTTTGTATATGTTTTCATTCATAACATTATGAGGTGAAGTGATGATACAGCATAATAATAAAAAATACATAAAAATAAAATGAAAGACAAGTTTTATTACTTCAAAAAAAAATTAAATCAATAAAAATTGTAATATATTAGCTAATCAGAAGCGACGTTATAACTGCAGCCGGACCTTAGAACTACTTAAGATGCAAGTAGTTAACAAATTTAGAACAAAAAATAATTTGTTATTGACATGAAGCTAGTATGGTTTAGTTAGTAAGAATGTATTTCTATAAGGTACGCGATTTAAGAAGTACGCACTCGCATAGGTACGCACTAAATTATTAAGGCCCCCACACAAAATTTCACAAAATGGGGGAATCCCCTAAAGTGAAAATCGAACGGGAAATTTTTGAGATTGATAATTAAAATTATTTTTTAAGGCATTTCGCCGGCTCCGCCGGCGAAAAATTTTTCACTTTTACTCCCAACCATTTTTTCTTGAAAACCTAATTACGCTTGGAGCCCAGTTAGTAAGCCTGACAGCCATACCAGATAAAAGTGTGGTACTGAGCTCCAAGTGTAGTTCGGTTTGGAGTTAAAGTGGTAGCGGACAGCTTTCGTTATTTGTGCATAAGTCCCTCCCGCTGCGAGCTGCTCCTATCGGAGCAGCTCTTGCTCCCGGGACTTTTGCACAAATAACGAAAGCCGTCCTTTAGGCCACGTCCTTATGCTGGTCGGCACCTAATTAGTCTTTTGTTTGATGTACGAGT
Source organism: Thalia democratica (assembly GCF_965202585.1). Classification (NCBI taxonomy): domain Eukaryota; kingdom Metazoa; phylum Chordata; class Thaliacea; order Salpida; family Salpidae; genus Thalia; species Thalia democratica. Next base: position 132,885 of record NW_028139259.1, read on the forward strand.
AGTTACGCACGTTTTTTTAGTATGTTATATTTCTCTTATCATGTGGTTTTATATACATGTAAGTATCGAGATGCATGTTTGATAATAGAAATAACTGAATTACAGTAAAGTTTTATGTTTTATAGTATGTATCCATGGTGTCTTACTACAAATTACACAGTTTTGTAGTGGACAGTCTGGCATTATTCTATAGTAAACACTTCAACTTACATTGTAATCTTATTTATCAGTATCATTTCATTTTTAGTTATGGGACTACTTTAGTTTATTCGCAGTTAGACAAAAAAAATTATACAAATTGTTAATATTAAAATGCACATTATTAATCTAATTATATGGATATGTTAGAAAGTAAATATTTTCGTGTTGTCTCCTTTCTTTTTATTTTATTAAAAATATTTATGTCTTGATTTGTATAAACTAGTATTGGCCATCTTTGAAAATTACACACTAACGAAATACAGTTTTTGTCCACAATTTTTCAACTAATTTACAATTTTCAATTATTACGTCATCCGGTAGTCTCATACAGTTTAAACTTAGTAATTTTTGCTGCATATTTTGTGTTGTATTGTAAGTTATCAAGTTTTGTTCTAAATATAGTGTCTATATTTTTAATTTAAGTAGTGCAAATTTTATAATGTTAACACTAATTATATGTACATATTAAGTATTGGATAAGGTGTATCTTAATTAAAGTAACAGAAACAAATATATATGGCAATTAACCCTTAAATAATATATTGCTGCGTATAACTTAAACTAGTATTAAAGTTACAATTAACTCTTAATCATTAATTATTATATTTTTGCGCTGGATTATAGGATTATATCTAGTTTTATGTCTCAAACACTGTATGTATTCATCTATAAATTTAAAAGATTGAATTTTTTCTTTTAAGTAATAGTTACAGTTCAAATATGCATCCCATTTAGAGGCTTTATGAGTTTTATAAGGTCATAGAACATTACAAAATTGTGGGATTAGTTGTCAATTATGTTTTAATCGTGATTAAACATACCTTATTCTAACAATATTGAAATTAGATGCAACTTTGTAATTTAGTTGGTTGTTCGTATTGTTGTAAAGTTAATTAAAAGTTTGTTTAATAAATATTCTCTCTCGGTTCTCTAAAGCTTATAGCCTTTTTTTTTATATTTCTAAAACGTTATTGCATTTCAATTTTGTTCTTTCGTTACTTAATTCTACTTCTGACTCAATACAGTCAATTTTTACTATTTTATTATCAGTCATCATAATGTTGCTCTGGTTTGTATGATTATTTTTTTATGTCTTAAACAATACTTACTTAAAACCTTTTAGTAATGATTACACTTAAAATATTCTTTTTATTTAAAAGCTTTAAGATTTATCCAGTCCAATATAAAGGTCAAATCTGTTAAATTGTTCAACCGTTATTGATATAAGTTATTAATAAATATTCAATCCAGAAGCTATTTTAGTTTTTAGGTCACTAGTTTTGTCACCTTTTACAGTAGTGTTGTAGTGCCATTTAGCAATTAAATATATATTAATTTTCTTATAATACTTTGATTAAATTAAACTTATATCGAAAATAACTAACAATTCTTAACATTTAATCCTAATTATCATCATCTTGTTGCCCTGTTTTACATGATTATTTCCAAAAGTATGTATTAAAAAGTTTATGTTCAAATTTAAATAATAAAAATTAAAATGTTCAATTGGAATCTAGGAAATTTCGGTCTTTAACTACCTAATACAAACATGTTTATTATATTTGCATATTTAATAAAATAGTTTTTAAACAGTACTCTTTCTTTAGTTTTGCATTTTTTAAAGCGCGTCTACTTAGTTTAAACTTTTTTTTTTATTATCATTCTTTTTTTGTTAACATATATAAATTACAAGTAAAGTTTTATGTTTTATAGTATGTATCCTGGCTGTCTTACTAAAAATGATTCAGTTTTGTAGTAAACAGTCTGGTATTATTCTATAATAAACACTCCACTTACTGTAATTTAATATTATAACTCATTTTCCCATTACGAGGGGATAGCACCTGCAAACTTGTTGAAAGCCGCGTTAGTGCCGTAACCAGTGCCGGTTACAATATGAATTATTTAAGGCTCTCAAACGTTACAGGATCGTTTCCTAAAACTTTGAGGTACTTGAGTAAATTACTTACTGAGGTATAAGTGTCGTTAGGCTTGAAATTCTCTACACTAAAGTTTTTCCTTTACATAAATAAGTATTTTATTCTTAACTTGTATAAAAAAGTTAGGACATCTTTTAAATTAGACTCCAACAAATCACACTGTTTTTGTCTACAATTTTTCAAGTAATTTTGTAATATTTCATATTTTCTCTATTTACAATTATTACGTCATCACCCAGTAGTCTCACACAGTATAAACTTAGCAATTTTTACTTACACTTTAGTTGAATATGGATATTATCTTTTTGATTATAAATTATTAAATTTATTTCAAATCGCTCTATATTTTAAAGTTTGGTAAAGCAACTTGTAAATAAATGAATAAGAATAATTGTATGTAAGTAATAAGTAATTAAACTAACCGAAACAAATTATGTGGCAATTAGCTCTTAAGTATTTTACTGCTGCGTATAAATGAATCTAATTTTTGAATTACAATCAACTCTTAATAATACCTAATCATATTGTTGCGCTGGTTTAATTATTGTTTATAGTTTTATATCACAAACAATAGACTTTTAACTAAAAATTACTCGATAATTGAAAGGCTTTTCGTACACCAGGTCATATAACCAGTTATTTCGAACGCCTTTTTTATTTGTTTTGTAATATTAGTTATAAATTTAAAAAACCAAAGTAACAAGTGGCGACAATATATTTTTAAAACGCGTAAAAATTAATATTTAAACCATTGTTTAGTTTTTTATTAGTTATTGTTTATAAGAAACATTTAAAAAGGTATTTAGGATTATTAAGTTTGACCCAATAAGTTATCTAGAACCTAGGTTTAATACATTATTATTTTTATATTAAAAAAGTAAAAATAAAGTGTTTAACATTTGCGAGTAAAAAAAAAGAGTCTTTTAATATTAAATGATAAGTTGATTTTTTTTTACAAATTTTAGTTAAAAAAAAATACCGCTAAATTATATTAGTACACTTTATTATTGTTGCTATCATGATGCTTAGTACACTTTTGTATGTTGAATAAGTATACTAAAAAGTTATAGGTGAATTGGTTCATAGGCAAATTAAATGATTCAACTTTAACAAAAAAGAGTATGCATAAATACCTCAACTTCTTCTGCATCAATGTAAAAGATTTATACAAATAAGTATTTTATGAATGTTGAATCAAGACCTATTGGTCAACTCATACACACAAAATAAAAGGTTCTTTTATAAGGCAGAATTTAAAAAATCATATTTTTAGTATCAAACTAAATCAAAAGTTCAAATAAAACGAATAACACACGAGGAAGGTAGACAATGTAGTTAAACTCTTCAAATCTGTAATATCATTGAAAGCATTAAATTTTTTTAATCCTATCCGAAGGAACAAGGTATTCCTCCCACTTGGTTGGTACCCTCTTTCTCCTGATGCGCATTTCGCTCCATATGATCGACTGGCCAGCCACCCACTCGGCAGAACCTCTTCCTTTGCCGGGATCGTTTGTGAGAGGACGATGTCTCATGCAGCTGTGTTAAAGTTGTTGAAAATTTAAAAATATGTGAAACTTTTATTTTTTATAAACTGTCTCGTGTAACTAGTTGGATTTTGCTGCAAGTAGTTATAGTGCTTTATTAATTAATACAAATCGCTGCTCAAAATCTATTAGCTTTTAGAAATAGCTTGAAATTCAAAATATTTGCCGAGTCAGTATTTTTTTTTTTACACCGAAACTGAAATTTTCCGCCAGAAACGATGGAAATGTTTATTTTTAAGTATTGGCAAGTTTAAAAAGAAAAGAAAATAAATTCTAAAAATAAGTTTTAGTAGTTCATTATCATTCAATTTCTTTGCATAAAAATTTGCATAAATTTCAATGAATACAGTTGGTTTTGTCTTTAGATAAAAACTACATTTTTATAAAGTATATTATTGTAATTAGTTCTTTAACAGTTAATAAAATATTTTTTACTTTGACTTATAGTTACATTAGTATTTTGATACGTGTTGATATAGTTTGTAAAGTTAAACTTTAGTGTCCTAAAAAATGTTTACTCACATATTTATTGCAACTAACGGTTCTCTTTACTATTAGTTTGAAGTGTTTTTTTATAAATAAGTACTACACAAATCAACAAGCTTTATAAACTAGATTTAAATAACTATCAAGGCAAATAATAGCTGTTAGCTTAAATATTAAGTAAGATAACATTAGATTAAATTGTTAGTTTTATCGTTGTTTTTTTAAATGACAAACATAAAATAGTTTTTGTATATAAAAAGATATAATTATACTTTTGTTAAACTAGAAAAACAATACTGAAATAACCATGATATAAGGAAATAACTTTAGTTAAAAACTATATACAGCAACAAGTTCACACATATTAACTTTTGAAGAATGATAACATTTTAAGGATTATGATAGATTTTAGCTTAGTTTTTATGTAAGTTAGATGATAAGTAAAATGTGCAGGTTTTTGTATATAGTTTAAACAACACAGTATTATGAATTGATGATAGTTCATCTTTCTAAGTTTTCAACAGTTCATTGTGTTACAATATTAAGAGTTTATTAAAAGACCCACTCAAAACTAAACAAGTGTCTAACTACTTTTGAATAACTTGAATTTATTACTGTTTTGAACAGATTATCTAAGTGAACAATACTACTCAAAAGTATTAAAAGTTTACATTAGCAAGTTATTTGACTATACACAGTCAAGTCTTATAGATAAGTTTGTCAGTGCACACTTGAAAAAAAAAATGTCAAGTATTAAGAAGTATGTACACTTATTTATAAACTTGATGAACTGTTTTTGTGTTTATGTCGAAACTTAATTGTTTTATGTGTATTAAACTGTTAAATTAAGAAATAATGCTAAACTTAAGTCATGTAAAAATAAGTTATTGTACAAAATAACGACCAAATTGATAATAGTGAGTTGTGAAGTTAAGCTGGGCATTAATGTCTGCATAAATGTTTATTCACGTACTTATTGCAACTAAGTATACTAGAGTGAAGTATTGTTTTAATAATAAGTACACAAACCAATAAGTTTCTACAAAAAGTTATTGAGAAAAAACTTCACTAATTAATCACAAGCTTAATGTAATAGTATTAGCAACACGACTTAATTTTAGACTCTTGTAGAATTCTTTTTGTTTAAGCAGTTAGTTAATGGTTAAAAATGTAAATCTTTGAACTAAAATGAAGGTTTAAAGCGGAAATTAGGAATATAGCAGTGATATTTGTTATGAAGATACTAGTGCCTGCTATGTGTTTCAATATCTAACTCATATCATACAAAAGCATACAAGTTTGAAACGTGTTCAAAAACCAAATAGTTCAAATTCAAAGCTTTCATTTTGTCTATTTTTCATCATTTTTATAAAGTGTTTGGTGTTTTTTAAAGCAGAATTTTGTGCTGAAAACGATAGTAAAATCTATTCTAAAATAAAACAAAGTTTAAAAAAGTTATAGCCAAAAGTTTAAAACAAGCTTAAAATTTTCAAAGCGAGAGAAGAGAAACCACGTGATAAAATTAATTTTCCGGTTCAAAATTGCTATAATAAAGTATCGTGAAATAAATCTTATTTTTTATCGTTTTGATAATTTTTTTGGTGTTTTTTCGCATGAAATTTTCCGCCAGAAACGATGGAAATGTTTATTTTTAATTATTGGCAAGTTTAAAATAAATAGAAAAATCTTCCGAAAAAAAGTTATACTTGTTCATTATCATTCAATTTTATAGCATAAAAATTTGCATAAATTTCAATGACTACAGTTGGTATGGTCTTTAGACAAAAATTACTTTCTTATAAAGTATATTGATGTAATTAGTTCTTTAAAAGTTTATAAAACAAATTACTTTGACTAACAATTTCATTAGTATTTTGATACGTGTTAATATAGTTTGTCCTTTATATAGCTAAATTTTAGTGTCCTAATAAATGTCTACTCATATATTTATTGTAACTAAGGGTTCTCTTAAATACTAGTTTGATGTGTTGTTTTATAAATAAGTTCTACACAAATCAACAAGCATTATAAACTGGATTTTAACATGTATTATTTATTTATGAACAATTTATTATTCTATATATAACACTTCACTTACTGTAATTTGATTTAACAGTATCATTCTATTGTATTTTGCACATACTAGTTAGTTTACCTATAAAAGTCTTCTATCTCATTTATGTTATTATTTAAACATTGTTTTGTTTGTATTGTATAATTTTAAGTAATTTAGTTCTACTTATAGCTCAAAGTTAAGTAAAGACTGAGTTTTAGTGTTATTAACAGATATGTTCGATTTATAGTGAAATGTTTAATAGTATATACCTTTAAGTAATTCAAATTACTCAACAGTTTTACGTTGTAATTTACTTTATCAGTATCATTCTACTGCATTTCAAAAAGTTATATCAATTCAAGTTACCAAGTCTCATAACAGCAAACAAATTCTTAGTTTAGTATTTATGTGTACTTTAGACTCTTAACTGTTTTTTCATTTAATTAATCCCAATTTACAGTTCCTGCATCATTTGTTTGAATTACACTAGTAGATTACTTACTGAGATTTAAGCGTCGTTAGGCTTGAAAGAAAAAAAAACAATGGTTGTGCAAAATGCTTTACCAATATTGGTACATTGCATTCTTAATGGTACAGAACCATATACTTTATCTAAGTAGTATATAAGGAACACTGAATGTAAAAGGTTTATGCCACTTAGACAGAAACTAAGTTAAAATTTTTCAGTTACATAAGTAAGTATTTACGTCTTAAATTGTATAAATAAAGTTTGGACATCTTTTAAATAAGACACTTACAAAATACCGTTTTTGTCCAGAATTTTTCAGGTAATTTTGTGATATTTTTTATTTTTACCTATTTACAATTATTACGTCATGACCCTGTAGTCTCATACAGAAAAAACTTAGTAATTTTTACTTACACTTTAGTTGTACATGGATATCGTCTTCAGGATTATCAATTATTAAATTTGTTTCAAATAAGACTAATTCTATGTACATAAAAAGTGTTGGATAAGGTGTGTCTTAATTAAACTAACAGATACAAACATATATGAATAATATATGCTCTTAAATAAATTACTGCTGCGTATAAAAGAATTTTAATTTTAAATTACAATCAAGTCTTAATAATACTTAATCATTAATTATCATATTGTTGCGCTGGTTTATGTGATTGTTTCTAGTTTTAGTCCACATAAAGTTCTACAAATTGTATGCATTATCATGGTAACGAAAGGTCTTTTTTTAACTGTTTAATTATGGTGTTTATTTTCGACTCAATATTAAATATTACAATATTTAAATTCAAATTAAAGTTTTATGTTTTATAGTATGTATCCTGTGTTTTGCGTACTACAAATGATACAATTTTGTAGTAGACATTCTGGTATTATTCTATAATTAACACTTCAACTTACTTTTTTGTTGTAATTTAATTTAAATTTCAAGTATAGTTTGTGATACTTGATTATGTGGTAACTCATAGTTCGTTTAACTTGAGGTCTAAAATAAACTTTATATTTGTAATGAATAGTATACTTTTATTAAAAAAAACGTGCTTTAAGCAGTTTGAATGAATCTCGTTTGTAATTTAATTTAAACTTCAAGTATAGTTTGTGATACTCGATTATGGGGTAACTCATAGTTCGATTAACTTAAGGTCTAAACGAAACTTTATATTTGTAATGAATAGTATATTTTTATTAAAAAACGTGCTTTAAGCAGTTTGAATGAATTTCGTTTGTAATTTTATTTAAATTTCAAGTATATTTTGTGATACTCGATTATGGGGTAACTCATTGTTCGTTTAACTTGAGGTCTAAATGAAACTTTATATTTGTAATGAATAGTATATTTTTATTAAAAAAACGTGCTTTAAGCAGTTTGAATGAATTTCGTTTGTAATTTAATTTAAATTTCAAGTATATTTTGTGATACTCGACTATGGGGTAACTCATAGTTCGTTTAACTTAAGGTCTAAATGAAACTTTATATTTGTAATGAATAGTATATTTTTATTAAAAAAACGTGCTTTAAGCAGTTTGAATGAATCTCGTTTGTAATTTAATTTAAATTTCATGTATATTTTGTGATACTCGATTATGGGGTAACTCATAGTTCGTTTAACTTAAGGTCTTTATAAAACTTTATATTTGTAATGAATAGTATATTTTTATTAAAAAACGTGCTTTAAGCAGTTTGAATGAATTTCGTTTGTAATTTAATTTAAATTTCAAGTATATTTTGTGATACTCGATTATGGGGTAACTCATAGTTCGTTTAACTTAAGGTCTAAATGAAACTTTATATTTGTGATGAATAGTATATTTTTATTAAAAAACGTGCTTTAAGCAGTTTGAATGAATCTCGTTTGTAATTTAATTTAAATTTCAAGTATATTTTGTGATATTCGATTATGGGGTAACTCATAGTTCGTTTAACTTGAGGTCTAAATTAAACTTTATATTTGTAATGAATAGTATATTTTTATTAAAAAACGTGCTTTAAGCAGTTTGAATGAATCTCGTTTGTAATTTAATTTAAATTTCATGTATATTTTGTGATACTCGATTATGGGATAACTCATAGTTCGTTTAACTTGAGGTCTAAATTAAAATTTATATTTGTGATGAATAGTATATTTTTATTAAAAAAACATTACAATATTACAAACGAGATTCATTAAAATTGGATTAACCGCATTTCGTTGATAAAAGTATACTAATCATAATAAACATAAAGTTTAATTTAGACCTCAAGTTTAACGAATTATGATAGGCTCCATAATCGAGTACACAAAATATACCTGAAATTTAAATTGAATTACAAACGAGATTCATTAAAATTGCATTAACCGCATTTTGTTGATAAAAGTATACTAATCATAATAAACATAAAGTTTAATTTAGACCTCAAGTTTAACGAATTATGATATGCTCCATAATCGAGTACACAAAATATACTTGAAATTTAAATTAAATTACAAACGAGATTCATTAAAATTGCATTAACCGCATTTTGTTGATAAAAGTATACTAATCATGATAAACATAAAGTTTAATTTAGACCTCAAGTTTAACGAATTATGATAGGCTCCATAATCGAGTACACAAAATATACCTGGAATTTTAATTAAATTACAAACGAGATTCATTAAAATTGCATTAACCGCATTTTGTTGATAAAAATATACTAATCATAATAAACATAAAGTTTAATTTAGACCTCAAGTTTAACGAATTATGATATGCTCCATAATCGAGTACACAAAATATACCTGAAATTTAAACTAAATTACAAACGAGATTCATTAAAATTGCATTAAATGCATTTTGTTGATAAAAGTATACTAATCATGATAAACATAAAGTTTAATTTAGACCTCAAGTTTAACGAATTATGATATGCTCCATAATCGAGTACACAAAATATACCTGAAATTTAAATTAAATTACAAACGAGATCCATTAAAATTGCATTAACCGCATTTTGTTGATAAATGTATACTAATCATAATTAACATAAAGTTTAATTTAGACCTCAAGTTTAACGAATTATGATATGCTCCATAATCGAGTACACAAAATATACCTGAAATTTAAATTAAATTACAAACGAGATTCATTAAAATTGCATTAACCGCATTTTGTTGATAAAAGTATACTAATCATAATAAACATAAAGTTTAATTTAGACCTCAAGTTTAACGAATTATGATATGCTCCATAATCGAGTACACAAAATATACCTGAAATTTAAATTAAATTACAAACGAGATTCATTAAAATTGCATTAACCGCATTTTGTTGATAAAAGTATACTAATCATAATAAACATAAAGTTTAATTTAGACCTCAAGTTTAACGAATTATGATATGCTCCATAATCGAGTATATAGTAATGTAATGTATGTAATATAGAACAAAATTTGAATTCGGCAATGCGCCGTTCAAAAAGACCCATTTTTCTTCTTATTTTGTAGCTTAATTGAAACGAGTTTGAAATATATACTTAAATATGTTTTTGCGAATTTGTGTGTTTTATTTAAACGTCAGCTTAGTTTTACACAAGTTTTTATTTAAATAAAACAAATGGGAGCATTTTGAAAATTCTATCTGTTTTATATACTCTTTTTATATACTTTTTTAAAACTTAATTGTTTAGTTTTTATTTATTGAAAGTACTTTTATTGAGCAACTTAGAATTTAAATAAAAAATATTTATCTTCTACGAAACTTATGAAAATTATCTAAAATCATCTGATAAATTTCTAAAAATTTAAAATAGCTAGAAGCTTTAGTTTGCCGCAGATAAATCTAATATTCGAAACAAAAATAGTTTAATAAAAGAATTGATCTCAGTTAGTGCAATTTAGTAAAAAAAAATTAAAACAGATTAAAATCTGTTACTTAGTAGAGAACTAAACTTTTGAGTCGTAACTCTTAACTTTGTATTGTTACAACAAATTAAGTTATAAAAATGTCAGTTATTATTTATACATATTTTTTAAACTCATTTAATTAAATTGTTTTAAAGTTATACATAATAAATAACACAAAAAAAACTTTTATTTACTTTTAAAACGAAAACCTATACTACTATAAATGTAAACATACAAATTGAGGCTTTTGTTTTGGTGAACTTATTTTGATAAGCGCTCAATGAACTCTGCTTACGTAGCAATGAACACCACAAACGCTGAAAAACATTCACACGCATATTTTCAAAAGCAATTTTGTTAACATTAGATTGAGTTATTGTGAATTCACCCAATTATTTGGACGGCACAACGCCGCACATACAAATTTCTAAGTAACAAAATGATATTTTCTTATCGCATTTTGCTTTCAGAGATTTTATTTTGTATTATTGAATAACTTTTATTTCTACAGATTTACTGTAGAACATGCATGTATGGAAACCTGAGTTTAGTGGTTTCTATAGTTTTAACATTAAAAAAGTAATTTTAAAAATAGAAATTGGTTTTAATAAGTTCTTAATGAACGCTGCTTACGAAGCAATAAAATCCACAAACATTTATAAACATTTGTTCGGTTTTTTTCAAAAGCAATTATTATCGTGATGATGATTTTGTATTTACTGCCTAATTATTTGGACTGCAAAACAAAGAATATAAATGTTTCAAACTTTAAGTAACGAAATAGTACGCTATTGTCGCATTTTACTTTTTTATTAGCTATTTTCTAGATATAAAATTATTTTATTTCTTTATGTTTACTAAGGTACACATTTAAAAAATTATTTATTAATAAATGTCTAAATTTAGTTATTTAAACAGTTTTAAGAACAAAATACTAATTCAAACCGTTTTTTTTACATATTTAAGGTTTTTAATAAAATAACTTCATAAAAAACTATATTTTTTGAAAAAATTTAAAACTAAAAATTTTATATTGCATTTTTGCATTGCAATTTAAAATAAAAAATACACTTTAAAAATATAATTTAATTTTTTTAATTATAACTTAATTTTCGATTTAATATAATATAATTATAATTTAATTTTAAAAACCATACATAATGTTTTTTAGCAGCAGTAATGTTAACTAGTAAACCATTAAATCAAATAGTATTTCAAATAATTTACTACTGACAGACGTTTTCAGTAAAAGATTAAAAACATTATAAACGTTTTTCGAACCTTAAAAAGATATTTGTATAGGCATTTGAGTGATTAGTTTTGCTCAGTTGGTAGTAGAAAACATTTTAAGACTTAATCAATAAATATTCTTTTAAATTTAATTTCACTAATTCAATATTAAAAGGTATATTTTTAGTTTTAGAATGTTTTATTTAGAATTGTCTTATCCTTTTACATAAATTAGATATTGAACGCACAGTACTACTTCTACAGAATGCAAAAGCACACATAAACATATAGAAGAGCTATTTTTAATGTTGAATTTGCGACAAAATTTAATAAACGTGAGTTTAAATAATTTTAACAAACAACGCAACCAAAGCGGCCGTTGATGTAATCATAAGACCCACAGACGCTAGCTAACAATTTAAAATATGTATTTTAAATTAGTTTATTGTTAAATCATTGGGCATTATTACAAGTACTTACCAGTAATTTTGATACGGCAAAATAAGCCGTTTACTTAACTTTCAATACTTTCAATTAAGGATTAAAATAAATAAGATGTTTTAGTTTAGAATGATCTACCAGTTTAAATAAACTATAGTATACATAAAAAAATATCTAAGTGTGATAGTAATTTAGCGATAAAAAAAAGCTTCATTGGCAGGCAACTTATAGTTAAAGTTTTCAAACATTGTTTCGAAATTAAAGTGTATAACTTAAAAAACATTGCTTAAATAGTTTTTCTATACATACAAGACTTTTTGTAAGCAAAAGTAATGTCAATTATCAAACCGTTAAAAACAAAACTTGTTTTAAATCAATGACTACTGACCATTTTTGTTTGATTATAATAAAAATTAAATAAACATTATAAATCTAGCTTTTAAAAAAAAATATCAAAGTTCCTTGTTAAAAAGGCAATCCAGCAAAATATTTCTGTTGAATGAGTAGTAAAAAAAAATTGAATACGGTTCTGTTGCGAATATGTAGTTTGCTACATATAACACTAATTTAGAAACAAAAAGTATGAAGGATTTTAATGAATGGATCGGCTGCAGTTGTAAGGCTTTGTATATGTTTTCATTCATAACATTATGAGGTGAAGTGATAATACAGCATAATATTAAAAACAGTTACCAAATTACATAAAAATAACATGAGAAACAAGTTTTATTACTTCAAACTTAAAATAAATAAAAATTGTAACATATTAGCCAATCAGAAGCGACGTTATAACTGCAGACGGACCTTAAAACTACTTAAGATGTAAGTAGTTAACAGATTTTGAACAAAAAATAATTTGTTATTCACATGAAGTAGTATGGTTTAGTAAGTAACAATGTATTTTTATAAGGTACGCGATTTAAGAAGTACGCACTCGCATAGGTACGCACTAAATTATTAAGGCCCCCCACACGAAAATTTTCACAAATGGGGATTTTCCCAAAAGTGAAAAGTGGGCGAGAATTTTTTGAGATTGATTAAAAAAATTGTTTCAAAGGCATTTCGCCGGCTCCGCCGGCGAAAAATTTTTCACTTTTACTCCCAACCATTTTATCTTAAAAACCTAATTACGCTTGAAGTTCAGGTAGTAAGCCTGACCGCCAAACTACATAAAAGTGTGGTACTGAGCTTCAAGTGTAGTTCGGTTTTGAGTTAAAGTGGTGGCGGACAGCTTTCGTTATTTGTGCATAAGTCCTTCCGCTGCGAGCTGCTCCTATCGGAGCAGCTCTTGCTCCCGGGACTTTTGCACAAATAACGAAAGCCGTCCTTTACGCCACGTCCTTATGCTGGTCGGCACCTAATCAGTTTTTTGTTTGATGTACGAGTAGTTACGCACAATTTTTTGGTATGTTAATTTTTTTTTAAACTCAATATTAACTTATATAAATTACAAGTAAAGTTTTATGTTTTATAGTATGTATCATTGGTGTCGTACTACAAACGCTATAGATTTGTAGTAGACAGCCTGGTATTATTCTATAATAAACACTTCAACTTACTTTGTAATCTTATTTATCGATATCATTTACTTGTAATTTAACCAAATATATTGTTACATAGTATTAAATACTAAGTATATCTCTTAAACAAATTACACCTTAGTTTATTTGTGTATAAAGGTCAATTAAAAGTTAGTTATGGCACTGCTTTAGTTTAATCAAAAGTTAGACAAAACAATTCATTCAACTTGCAAACATTATTTAATTATTTGTTTGGGTTTAGAAGAAATTAAAGATTTTCGTTTTGTCTTCAGTTTTCTTCTTTCGTTTGTCTTCGTTGGCTGCTTTTCGCTAGGCCAACTCACTTCTACTACTTTGCTCTATTTTTTATTTCTGTTCTTTAGGCCCGTCACTCTGCTGTTTAGTATCATATTAGTTATTTGTTTGATGTACGAGTAACTACTCATGTATTTTAAGTGATAATAATTTCCTCCTAACCACCAATTAAGTTAGAATTTCAAATAAAAAACGTCTTAAATTGTCCACATAAAATTCTACAAATTGTATGCATTATCACAGTCGCGAAATGTCTTTTTTTATTCATTTAATTTAAGTGTTTTAGTTGAAATTTAATTTACCCACTACGTCATCATACAGTATTGATTAGTATAATTTTTCTCTTAATTTCAGTTGTATATCCTTTTTAGTGTCCATATGCATGTTTTGTATTAAATATATTCGAATTACAGTAAATTTTTCTGTGTTATAGTATATAACATTGATGTAGTACTCCAAATGGTATGGTTTTGGAGTAGACAATCAATCTATTATTCTATATATAACACATCACTTATTGTAATTTGATTTATTAATATCATTGTATTGTATTTCGTCTCATAAATTTACTAGTTCTACATACCAGTTCGTTTACTTATAAAAGTTTTCTATCTAATTCGTGTTATCATTTAAACATGTTTAACTTTATTGTTATGTTATTCTACATAAACTTAGTTTTTATTTTAATTCTATTGCAATTCAAATAGTTATATTATTTCATTAAATTTAATAATAAGTCTCATAAAAAGCAAATAAATAGTTTGTTTAGTATTTAGTTATACTGTAGACCAGTGGTTCTTAACCTTTTTTCATGTTTTACCCGTAATTTTTAAGGCAATTACCAATTTAATCCCAATATACAAAAGTTTGAGAAAATTAAAAACTATTCTGAAATTCACGCTTATCAAATAAATATAAAAAACCGTAAATTTTTAAGAGTTTATTTAGCTTCTAAAAAGACCAACTAAAAAGAAAATTTATAAACATTAATTTACATAACTTGAAATAAAGAAAATTTATTTCCTTAAACAAGGGATAAATTTACTCCATGTTAAGAATCGCTGCCAAAGACTGGAGATATTTAATTTAGTTCTTGGTTTTAAAATTTCTGCAACATACTTGTTCAAACGAGTTGCTTAGTTTAAGCTTAGTGAAGTAAAGACTAAGTAGAGTTTCATACAACTTTATTTTTGTATCAGTTTATCCAACATCTTTCACCAGTTTTCCTTACGATATAGCTCTAAGTTTGACTACACTTGTCTCTAAAAAAGTAATTGCATTCTCAGTTTTTCATCTGCTATTAAATAGCTAAATATAATTCAACTTTTAATTGACCTCGAACGCTTCGTTTTATCTAATACTATTGTTGCACTGGCTTACAAAAGTAGCTCAGTCATTTTCTGCTTCGTACAGTGTGGGGCCAGATTTTTAATGGTTTTTTTTTCAACTTAATGACAAATAACGAGAAAGTATATTTGATACTAAATATATTTTCATGGCTAAATCAATTAAGTAAGAATCGCATTTTGAATAATTAATGTGTTTGTGAACCTTCATTTGTAAAATGATGTAGATCACCACTGCTGTCTACTTCTGTATAAATAGTTGATATTCAGACAAACCATATCAGCTTTATAACGACTTTACTATAAAAGAATAGTTTTAAACTCAAGTTAACCGGATATTTCCTTCAAAAAATATTTGAACAAGTTTAACAAAAATACCCTTGTAATAAAAACAGCGACTTTTGAGAGCCACTCGAAATTTGCTTTCTAAATAAACTTTCTATGCAGGTAAAATTAGTTTTTGAAAAAAGCAAGGTTTAAGCAAAATATAGCTAAAAGTTTAAAAACAGATTAAAGTTTTTAAAAGAAGAGAATAGTGACCACGTGATAAAAAAAAATTCCTGTTTAAACTTGCCATAAGTCAGCACCGTGAAAACAAAATTTAAAAAAACTTATTTTTCATCGGTTAATACTTTTTTGCAGTTTTTCGCATAAAATGTTCTGCCAGAAACGATGGAGATGTTTATTTTTAAGTGTTGGCAAGTTTAAAAAAAAAGTTATACTTGTTTTTTTTCATTTGATTTTGTTGCAGAAAAATTTGCATAAATTTGAATGACTACATTTGGTTTGTTCATTAGATGAATGCTACTTTTTTCTCAACTCTGTTAAGTTATGTAGTTATTTAAAAGTTTACTTTGCCTAACATTTTCATTAGTTACAGTAGATATATTATAATTAGATATAATTAGATATATTTTGTTACACTTTGTAAACTTAAGCTAAACCTTAGTGTCTGAATATACATTTTTTCAAATACTTATTACCAAAGATTCTGTTTAATACTAGATTGAAGTATTATTTTATTAATAAGTACTAAGCAAACCAATGTATTATGTGATAAGGTGCCTAAGATTTAAACAAGGCTTTGTAAAAAGTTTTTTTTTTTTTTTTTTTTGTAACCTTATAGTGCATTAAAAAGGAAATTTCCTTGTGTGAATGGAAAGAATAGAGGTAGATAAATTAATAACTAGTAAATTGGATACAATTACTGATAAATATATCAACAAAATGTCAAAACAATAACGTAAATGATCAAACTTGAAATTTTGTTTTTATTTTTTGATATAAATGCTATTTTAGTGTTGATTTTAGTTTTAAAATATAACTCTTTTGCTTTAGTTCTGGTTTTCAGTAATATATAATATATAAACTGTTAAGTTATGTTTGCATCTGTCTTGTAATAATAGCTAGTTATAGCTAGAAAATTTTTAACTTTGTATAATTTAAAAAGTTTTAATACTTTAAATGTACAAACGAAAGTTTTTGCTTGCTCAATTTTTCTAGTTATCAAAGCATTTAATAAGTTTTGTTATTTTCATTTAGACTTAAGCAACAAAAATCAAAACTGCCTTTAATAACTACACTTGCTCTGCTAATGCAGCTTTTGAATGGAAAACGTTCAAATATAAAAATTCACGTAAAAGTTTTGTGTAAAACAAACAGTTTTATGCTTGTAAGAATATTTCAAATGAAAAGTATATTAATCATTTATAGTAAAGTTAAAAAATAAAAGCTAAATAAAACTATTTAAAATTAAAGTATTCTATATTTTATTTAAGCACTTACGACGTCTTTTACCGAAACATAGTTTGCAAAGTCTTGAAAGAATAAAATATAATGTTTTTGCTCTAGTAATTGAGATCTCTTTATTTGTTTTGTAAAAATCTAACCATATAGTATTTTATTAAGTTTATATACCGGCATTGAAGTCAACTTGCAAGCGGTTGTGTGGTTCAGTGATTGTCAATGTGCTTTTTGAGCCGGAGGAAGCGAGATCGAGTCCGGCCATTAGCATTTTTGTTGATAAAATTTTATCTATATTTTAGTTTTGATTAGTCAGTATCTTAATATATTCTTTAACCTTTTTATGTACAAAAGTAGCTTCTAGAACGAATATAAATAAACTTTAAGCGATTTAATTTTAAATTCCGTTCTTACAACTATAATTCCGTAACAGAACTTATTTATAAATATCAACGAATAGAATAAACTTGATTCAAAAAACATACATTGAATAGAATAGTTCTAATGTCATTAAAAACAAACACAAAGAACTAAAATATGGTTAGAAAAGTTGTAAGAAAAAAGTTATGCCTTGGTGTTAATTCTTCTGTGTTGACTTAGATGATTTGAAAAACCTTTCACCTTACCTCAAACCGATTTTCTAATTACCACCCCAATGCAAAATGGGATCCAAAAAAAGCGACCTTGGAGTTTTAAGCTGATTTATTTTAAATGTAAGTACACCGAACATATAAACTTCACCTTTCAAACAAACAGTTGTAAAAAATTGTTGGTCTGTTTGTGATAATTTCATTTGTTTAAAGTTTATCGATTCACGAAGATTCGATGAATCAAAATTACTAACAAATTTGGAAATATAAGGGCTTACTTCTTCACAAACTACAATGTCAAAATTACTTTGATTGCAGTACCTGGTTGTAGTATAAGTTGAGTTTGAATGCTGTTTGTTCCACAAAACTGATTCAACAATGCTTGTACATTCTTCACTAACGCTAAAACATGACTTTTTGTCTAGTATTTGTTTTAATGCTGGAACTGATAGAAGCGGAAGTCGAACTATAGACAAAAGTTGTTTTGCATACTTCCTACGTTCAGTTGTATCATGACACAACCAGCTATTTGCTGCATTAAATACTTGCATTTCTGAGTCAATATTTAAACCACTGCTTGAAAGTATTTTTATAATAGATACAAAGTCTAGCTCTAAAAAGTTGTTAGATTCGGCAACCATTGGAAAACAGCGCTCAATAAAGTACATTGAGTCTTTAGATAAACTTGATAGTTTGAAAATTTTCGATAAGTAATATAAAAATACGTTACTTAGATCCATTTTTGTCGTTATAACTTGGTATAGTTTATTTTCTTCAACATCATCTAACAAAACCTTGGTAGTTTTCATCAATGGTATAACTTTGTCCTGATCTTCAACTATGCTTTCTGAAAAATTTACAGTATATTTGTATGTTAAACTTGTTTTTGGGTTCTGACTGACTGATGAGTCTAAATAAGGACGAAACTAGTCTCAGTCTACCAAAGCTGGCATGATCAACCCTTTGTTTAATGCAATAGTTTTTTAAATATTTTTACTTGTCCTAAACAAGTTATAATCCTAAACACTTTATGAGATGATTTAATTTGATATTTTTTATTTAATAAGTGGTGTTTGTAAATATTTGACTTTTTAAAGGTATAAATTACTTTATTGAATGAAATGCAAAATTTTTACTGACTTTAAGAAGTATTAAAATATTTACTTATCAAGCTTATAAGTATTAAGCGATTAAAATGGTTTTTGTAATCGTAAAACAATCAAATAAATATAGATTTAGAATATTTAAAACATATATATTTGCATAAAGTTATTTAAACTTTGCAGGTGCTTAGAAAAACACCGCTGTTACTATATTTGATTAAGCTCAATTTATGCTTGACTTAGTTGATACCTGATTTATATTGCTAATTATTAAGCACTTTAAACAATCAAGGAAGTAAATTTCATGCAAAATTGTAAACATTTTTTAATTAATTACATTTTTACTTCGTAATTTAAGTCCTATACGTTAAAAAGTTAACTGTTTCATAAGCAGTTCCGTAATTATTACTATTTTTTTTACTTAAGTTATGCCAAATAGTTTTTTATAAAATAACTACGTAACTAAAAACTAAAAAACTTAAAAGTTAGTTTTTCTATAACAATGATAACTCCTTTTAAAACTAAAAAGTTATTGTTTCAAAATTAAAATAAAATATTTTAATCTGTTAAAATACTTCTACATGCTTCACGAAAACTAGTAGAATATTAAATATGGTTTGCTGCATCATAACTTCTTTATATCAGTAAAACAGTTTTATTTAAATTTTTAATTTAATTTTAATTTAATTTAATTTTTTAATTTTAATTTAATTTATTTAAATTATTTATGTTGTTATAAACAAAATGTCTTAAGATTTTGCGTGCCAAGTCTATATCGATGATTAAAAACGCAAGTTAAGTTAGTATCTTATAGTATAAACATTAAACTAATATGATATAAATAATAGGACGTATCGTATAAGTTACATTAAAGTCTGCTCAATAAAAATCAATATAAAGCTACAACCACCAGGATTCGAACTCAGGACGGTCGATTTGAAATTTTTAGAAAGCTTGTTAAAATGGTTAATAAAGAATCTACTTACTTTTAGCCATTATTAACTTTGTTTTAATGAAAAAAAGTAAATAGTCATACATAAGTTAAGTACGACCATGACTATAAAATTTCAAATATTATCATACATTGTTTTCCTTTGTAATAAAACTAGTTTATAAAAATTTTTTGATTACATTGCTAGCTAATATTAGAAATCTGTTGTATGATGATTAAGTTTGTGAATAGATAGATATCTTATATTATTATTATTCCCTACAGAAAATAATGATGACTAAAACTAAAAATCTAACCAATAGTTGGAATTGTACTTATAATATCTAAAAAACGCAACATTAACAAAATAGTAAACACTAATTTATGTGAAAAAATGTAATCAAAAGCTGTTTTTAATTGTTAGTGATATTGATGTATTTAGTTTTTTTTTAATTTTGAAAGCAGTCTGTTAGACTGTTCATTTTCATTTAACACCTTCTAAACAAA